>NW_026062379.1:0-7500 GCF_023897955.1 Schistocerca gregaria
ACACTAGATCGCGTGTTATTAGTCTTTCGCCCCTATACCCAGCTCCGACGATCGATTTGCACGTCAGAATCGCTACGGACCTCCATCAGGGTTTCCCCTGACTTCGTCCTGGCCAGGCATAGTTCACCATCTTTCGGGTCCCAACGTGTACGCTCTAGGTGCGCCTCACCTCGCAATGAGGACGAGACGCCCCGGGAGTGCGGAGGCCGCCGCCCCGTGAAGGGCGGGGAAGCCCCATCCTCCCTCGGCCCGCGCAAGGCGAGACCTTCACTTTCATTACGCCTTTAGGTTTCGTACAGCCCAATGACTCGCGCACATGTTAGACTCCTTGGTCCGTGTTTCAAGACGGGTCGTGAAATTGTCCAAAGCTGAAGCGCCGCTGACGGGAGCGATTATTCCGCCCGAGAGCATCCCGAGCCAACAGCGGCGCGGGTCCGGGGCCGGGCCAGGTAGGTCCGTCATCCGGGAAGAACCGCGCGCGCTTGCCGGGAGCCCGAGCGCCCAAAGGGGCGAATCGACTCCTCCAGATATACCGCCGAGCAGCCAGCCAGGACACCGGGGCTCTGCCCAACAGACGCGAACCGAGGCCCGCGGAAGGACAGGCTGCGCACCCGGGCCGTAGGCCGGCACCCAGCGGGTCGCGACGTCCTACTAGGGGAGAAGTGCGGCCCACCGCACACCGGAACGGCCCCACCCCGCGGCGAGTGGAAAGGCAACCGGACACGACCCCCGCCGCGGATTGCTCCGCGCGGGCGGCCGGCCCCATCTGCCGAGGGCGGGGGCCAGTGGCCGGATGGGCGTGAATCTCACCCGTTCGACCTTTCGGACTTCTCACGTTTACCCCAGAACGGTTTCACGTACTTTGAACTCTCTCTTCAAAGTTCTTTTCAACTTTCCTCACGGTACTTGTTCGCTATCGGTCTCGTGGTCATATTTAGTCTCAGATGGAGTTTACCACCCACTTGGAGCTGCACTCTCAAGCAACCCGACTCGAAGGAGAGGTCCCGCCGACGCTCGCACCGGCCGCTACGGGCCTGGCACCCTCTACGGGCCGTGGCCTCATTCAAGTTGGACTTGGGCTCGGCGCGAGGCGTCGGGGTAGCGGACCCTCCCGAACACCACATGCCACGACAGGCGGCAGCCTGCGGGGTTCGGTGCTGGACTCTTCCCTGTTCGCTCGCCGCTACTGGGGGAATCCTTGTTAGTTTCTTTTCCTCCGCTTAGTAATATGCTTAAATTCAGCGGGTAGTCTCGCCTGCTCTGAGGTCGTTGTACGAGGTGTCGCACGCCACACCGCCAGCCGGCTGTGCACGCTACCGAGAAAGCACCGTATGCGAACCGCCAGGCGACGGGCGCGCATCGCACGTTTAAGGAGACGCGGCCGGCCACACAGGCGACCACGACACTCCCAGGCGCCCGAAGCGGGACAAACGCCGCGCGCTTCAGTATACGTAGCCGACCCTCAGCCAGACGTGGCCCGGGAACGGAATCCATGGACCGCAATGTGCGTTCGAAACGTCGATGTTCATGGTGTCCTGCAGTTCACATGTCGACGCGCAATTTGCTGCGTTCTTCATCGACCCACGAGCCGAGTGATCCACCGTCCTGGGTGATCTTTATCTTTTCAGTTCTCCACCGTCTCTTTCAAGACAGTTGCAGAGGCGGGACTGAGGCGTTTGACGGCCCCTGTTCCATTACTTTGTGTCCAACGGCCCGACGGCCGATGGGCGTCGTACGGCTCCACACCGGAGCGGACAGGCACTCGGGCGAAAGTCATTCAAAACCGGCGCCAGGCGCCAGGTGCCGCAGGCCAGCCGCTCCAGAGCTTCAGCGCTCGTACCACACAACACCACTTGCGCTAGTTTTGAGAGGCACGCGTGGTTCCGCACGCGGCGCACGGCTACTGCCGTACAGGTAGCGTGTTGCGCGACACGACACGCACATCGAAAGACATGCAGTCTAGTCGGTAATGATCCTTCCGCAGGTTCACCTACGGAAACCTTGTTACGACTTTTACTTCCTCTAAATGATCAAGTTTGGTCATCTTTCCGGTAGCATCGGCAACGACAGAGTCGATGCCGCGTACCAGTCCGAAGACCTCACTAAATCATTCAATCGGTAGTAGCGACGGGCGGTGTGTACAAAGGGCAGGGACGTAATCAACGCGAGCTTATGACTCGCGCTTACTGGGAATTCCTCGTTCATGGGGAACAATTGCAAGCCCCAATCCCTAGCACGAAGGAGGTTTCAGCGGGTTACCCCGACCTTTCGGCCTAGGAAGACACGCTGATTCCTTCAGTGTAGCGCGCGTGCGGCCCAGAACATCTAAGGGCATCACAGACCTGTTATTGCTCAATCTCGTGCGGCTAGAAGCCGCCTGTCCCTCTAAGAAGAAAAGTAATCGCTGACAGCACGAAGGATGTCACGCGACTAGTTAGCAGGCTAGAGTCTCGTTCGTTATCGGAATTAACCAGACAAATCGCTCCACCAACTAAGAACGGCCATGCACCACCACCCACCGAATCAAGAAAGAGCTATCAATCTGTCAATCCTTCCGGTGTCCGGGCCTGGTGAGGTTTCCCGTGTTGAGTCAAATTAAGCCGCAGGCTCCACTCCTGGTGGTGCCCTTCCGTCAATTCCTTTAAGTTTCAGCTTTGCAACCATACTTCCCCCGGAACCCAAAAGCTTTGGTTTCCCGGAGGCTGCCCGCCGAGTCATCGGAGGAACTGCGGCGGATCGCTGGCTGGCATCGTTTATGGTTAGAACTAGGGCGGTATCTGATCGCCTTCGAACCTCTAACTTTCGTTCTTGATTAATGAAAACATACTTGGCAAATGCTTTCGCTTCTGTTCGTCTTGCGACGATCCAAGAATTTCACCTCTAACGTCGCAATACGAATGCCCCCGCCTGTCCCTATTAATCATTACCTCGGGTTCCGAAAACCAACAAAATAGAACCGAGGTCCTATTCCATTATTCCATGCACACAGTATTCAGGCGGGCTTGCCTGCTTTAAGCACTCTAATTTGTTCAAAGTAAACGTGCCGGCCCACCGAGACACTCAACTAAGAGCACCCTGGTAGGATTTCAACGGGGTCCGCCTCGGGACGGCGCAAGCACGCCTTCGGCTCGCCCCACCGGCAGGACGTCCCACGATACATGCCAGTTAAACACCGACGGGCGGTGAACCAACAGCGTGGGACACAAATCCAACTACGAGCTTTTTAACCGCAACAACTTTAATATACGCTATTGGAGCTGGAATTACCGCGGCTGCTGCACCAGACTTGCCCTCCAATAGATACTCGTTAAAGGATTTAAAGTGTACTCATTCCGATTACGGGGCCTCGGATGAGTCCCGTATCGTTATTTTTCGTCACTACCTCCCCGTGCCGGGAGTGGGTAATTTGCGCGCCTGCTGCCTTCCTTGGATGTGGTAGCCGTTTCTCAGGCTCCCTCTCCGGAATCGAACCCTGATTCCCCGTTACCCGTTACAACCATGGTAGGCGCAGAACCTACCATCGACAGTTGATAAGGCAGACATTGAAAGATGCGTCGCCGGTACGAGGACCGTGCGATCAGCCCAAAGTTATTCAGAGTCACCAAGGCAAACGGACCAGACGAGCCAATCCGATTGGTTTTGATCTAATAAAAGCGTCCCTTCCATCTCTGGTCGGGACTCTGTTTGCATGTATTAGCTCTAGAATTACCACAGTTATCCAAGTAACGTGGGTACGATCTAAGGAACCATAACTGATTTAATGAGCCATTCGCGGTTTCACCTTAATGCGGCTTGTACTGAGACATGCATGGCTTAATCTTTGAGACAAGCATATGACTACTGGCAGGATCAACCAGGGAGCTGCGTCAACGAGAGCTGAGCAGCCGGCCGCCCGGGAGTGTGTCCCGAGGGCCCGCGCGAACACGCAAGCGTCCGCTCAATTATTCTGCAAACAGGAGGAGGCTGAGCTCCCCTGCACGATACACCTCGAAACCCTCTCAGGTCCCGGCGGCGCGCAGCGCCGTCCTAAGTACTTGGTCGGGTTCGAGAGAGGCGCAATCGCCCGGAGATAGGCGAGTAGACGCTTTCAGTGCGAACACCCGTGCTCCCAACTGAGCTTGCCGCTGCCGACAGAGGCCCGGGAGCGTGCTGTCGTGGCATTGCCGGCGGGAAACAACACGCGCCACCTACGGTGACCGGCAGCTCCAACGCCAGCGCCACAGAAGGGCAAAGCCCCACTTGGGTGCAGAAGCGAACTCTCCCAGCACAGCGCACGCGCCAACACGTCCGCAGAGCTGCGATACAAACCACCTGCGAGAACCGCCGGGGGCGACCGAGCAGCAGACGGCGTCGCGACGCCGAGTGCCGGGCGGCGGCGCATCCTCAACGCACACAGTCCGCAATCGGACCAGCACACTGCAGATGTCCACCGCGCTTCGCACCGGGCTCGGCAGAACCCACTTTGGCCGCCTGGCGCCGCGCGCCGGGTGCGCCGGCGCGTAGCTGGGACGCCAGCCGGGCCCGTCGGCCGGCGCTCCTGCCACTGGGCGCCCCCCACCAGCCGGCTGTAGTGCGTGCGCTCACGCAGCGCGCGGCCAGCACGCCGGGCGGCCCCCCCTCACCGGCCGGGGACTGTCCCACCAAGCCACAGCCTCGTATCGCTTCATACCCACATGGCCAACTCAGGTTCGGGGGCATGGCGGGTACCGCCGAAACAACCGGTTCACAGATGTACCGATCGTCGCTATCACCGATGCACCTGCAGCGCGAACAACCGCTCAACAACTGATTTCCAGTTCATTTGCGGATCTTTGGCAGCAAACGTATACGTCAATCTACATTTGCGAAATCTACGATTCTGGCATGCCTGCATGTTATGTGTCACGACACGCTACATCAGCCCACATACACACTACGGCATGTACACGAGAGAACACGTGGAAGATGGTCCGCGCACGTGTGCAATGTCCCTTGCGCGGTCGACTGTCAACCGGCCTCTGTAGCATGTCGCAGATGTGGAACGCGGTCCACCGTGGTATCATGTTGTGTGGGGCAATACGATTAAATAGGAAAACCCTCGTCGCTACATCAACAGACGGCTCACGCTGATTCCCGGCAGAGGGAGGGGGGCCAACATGCAATACTTTCGTCCGTACCTACCACATGTCTGTACGGCGTAAAACAGTGCAATCTCGCTGTAATGGGGAGACGAGACAAGTAGCATCGTGCACAACATATGGCCCTTATGATTCGCCATTGTAGGGCGCAGCCGGTGTACGGTCAAGCATGTGCCACATTATGTCACTCAGTACGTAACGACGGATGATCAGTGTGGGTTACGCGTACATCAGCGGACAGTCCACACAGGCCGTACCACAACGTACACTGACTGCATCGACAACCGAATGCAACTGAACAGCTGCAAGGCTCATTTCACAAACAAACGCCTGACCGACCAGCTTGGAAGGGCAGGAGGGGAGGGCGATAGTCGTTCTGTAGCGTTACACCCTTCCAGTGGTTAGCGGGACTGTGTAGAAAGTACGCAACACTCGAAAGACATTTACGTGAGGGTACGCACCATGGCATCGAGAAATACACATGACACCAGAGGATCCAAGCAGTGAACTATGTTCAGAGGGTTGCTGTTAGGCAAAGCTACATTCCTGTGACGTTACATGTGACAGTTAAGGTGCAGTGTAAGTTAGGTTAAGGTGCAGTGTAAGTTAGGTTAAGGTGCAGTGTAAGTTAGGTTAAGGTGCAGTGTAAGTTAGGTTAAGGTGCAGTGTAAGTTAGGTTAAGGTGCAGTGTAAGTTAGGTTAAGGTGCAGTGTAAGTTAGGTTAAGGTGCAGTGTAAGTTAGGTTAAGGTGCAGTGTAAGTTAGGTTAAGGTGCAGTGTAAGTTAGGTTAAGGTGCAGTGTAAGTTAGGTTAAGGTGCAGTGTAACTTAGGTTAAGGTGCAGTGTAACTTAGGTTAAGGTGCAGTGTAACTTAGGTTAAGGTGCAGTGTAACTTAGGTTAAGGTGCAGTGTAACTTAGGTTAAGGTGCAGTGTAACTTAGGTTAAGGTGCAGTGTAACTTAGGTTAAGGTGCAGTGTAACTTAGGTTAAGGTGCAGTGTAACTTAGGTTAAGGTGCAGTGTAACTTAGGTTAAGGTGCAGTGTAACTTAGGTTAAGGTGCAGTGTAACTTAGGTTAAGGTGCAGTGTAACTTAGGTTAAGGTGCAGTGTAACTTAGGTTAAGGTGCAGTGTAACTTAGGTTAAGGTGCAGTGTAACTTAGGTTAAGGTGCAGTGTAACTTAGGTTAAGGTGCAGTGTAACTTAGGTTAAGGTGCAGTGTAACTTAGGTTAAGGTGCAGTGTAACTTAGGTTAAGGTGCAGTGTAACTTAGGTTAAGGTGCAGTGTAACTTAGGTTAAGGTGCAGTGTAACTTAGGTTAAGGTGCAGTGTAACTTAGGTTAAGGTGCAGTGTAACTTAGGTTAAGGTGCAGTGTAACTTAGGTTAAGGTGCAGTGTAACTTAGGTTAAGGTGCAGTGTAACTTAGGTTAAGGTGCAGTGTAACTTAGGTTAAGGTGCAGTGTAACTTAGGTTAAGGTGCAGTGTAACTTAGGTTAAGGTGCAGTGTAACTTAGGTTAAGGTGCAGTGTAACTTAGGTTAAGGTGCAGTGTAACTTAGGTTAAGGTGCAGTGTAACTTAGGTTAAGGTGCAGTGTAACTTAGGTTAAGGTGCAGTGTAACTTAGGTTAAGGTGCAGTGTAACTTAGGTTAAGGTGCAGTGTAACTTAGGTTAAGGTGCAGTGTAACTTAGGTTAAGGTGCAGTGTAACTTAGGTTAAGGTGCAGTGTAACTTAGGTTAAGGTGCAGTGTAACACTAGATCGCGTGTTAGGTTAAGGTGCAGTGTAACTTAGGTTAAGGTGCAGTGTAACTTAGGTTAAGGTGCAGTGTAACTTAGGTTAAGGTGCAGTGTAAACTTAGGTTAAGGTGCAGTGTAACTTAGGTTAAGGTGCAGTGTAACTTAGGTTAAGGTGCAGTGTAACTTAGGTTAAGGTGCAGTGTAACTTAGGTTAAGGTGCAGTGTAAGCTTAGGTTAAGGTGCAGTGTAACGTTAGGTTAAGGTGCAGCGTAACTTAGGTTAAGGTGCAGCGTAACTTAGGTTAAGGTGCCATCGTAACTTAGGTTAAGGTGCAGTCGTAACTTAGGTTAAGGTGCAGTGTAACTTAGGTTAAGGTGCAGTCGTAACTTAGGTTAAGGTGCAGTGTAAAACTTAGGTTAAGGTGCAGCGTAACTTAGGTTAAGGTGCAGCGTAACTTAGGTTAAGCAGCGTAACTTAGGTTAAGGTGCAGCGTAACTTAGGTTAAGGTGCAGCGTAACTTAGGTTAAGGTTGCAGCGTAACTTAGGTTAAGGTGCAGCGTAACTTAGGTTAAGGTGCAGCGTAACTTAGGTTAAGGTGCAGCGTAACTTAGGTTAAGGGTGCAGCGTAACTTAGGTTAAGGTGCAGCGT
>NW_026062379.1:17500-20000 GCF_023897955.1 Schistocerca gregaria
TCCTGCCACTGGGCGCCCCCCACCAGCCGGCTGTAGTGCGTGCGCTCACGCAGCGCGCGGCCAGCACGCCGGGCGGCCCCCCCTCACCGGCCGGGGACTGTCCCACCAAGCCACAGCCTCGTATCGCTTCATACCCACATGGCCAACTCAGGTTCGGGGGCATGGCGGGTACCGCCGAAACAACCGGTTCACAGATGTACCGATCGTCGCTATCACCGATGCACCTGCAGCGCGAACAACCGCTCAACAACTGATTTCCAGTTCATTTGCGGATCTTTGGCAGCAAACGTATACGTCAATCTACATTTGCGAAATCTACGATTCTGGCATGCCTGCATGTTATGTGTCACGACACGCTACATCAGCCCACATACACACTACGGCATGTACACGAGAGAACACGTGGAAGATGGTCCGCGCACGTGTGCAATGTCCCTTGCGCGGTCGACTGTCAACCGGCCTCTGTAGCATGTCGCAGATGTGGAACGCGGTCCACCGTGGTATCATGTTGTGTGGGGCAATACGATTAAATAGGAAAACCCTCGTCGCTACATCAACAGACGGCTCACGCTGATTCCCGGCAGAGGGAGGGGGGCCAACATGCAATACTTTCGTCCGTACCTACCACATGTCTGTACGGCGTAAAACAGTGCAATCTCGCTGTAATGGGGAGACGAGACAAGTAGCATCGTGCACAACATATGGCCCTTATGATTCGCCATTGTAGGGCGCAGCCGGTGTACGGTCAAGCATGTGCCACATTATGTCACTCAGTACGTAACGACGGATGATCAGTGTGGGTTACGCGTACATCAGCGGACAGTCCACACAGGCCGTACCACAACGTACACTGACTGCATCGACAACCGAATGCAACTGAACAGCTGCAAGGCTCATTTCACAAACAAACGCCTGACCGACCAGCTTGGAAGGGCAGGAGGGGAGGGCGATAGTCGTTCTGTAGCGTTACACCCTTCCAGTGGTTAGCGGGACTGTGTAGAAAGTACGCAACACTCGAAAGACATTTACGTGAGGGTACGCACCATGGCATCGAGAAATACACATGACACCAGAGGATCCAAGCAGTGAACTATGTTCAGAGGGTTGCTGTTAGGCAAAGCTACATTCCTGTGACGTTACATGTGACAGTTAAGGTGCAGTGTAAGTTAGGTTAAGGTGCAGTGTAAGTTAGGTTAAGGTGCAGTGTAAGTTAGGTTAAGGTGCAGTGTAAGTTAGGTTAAGGTGCAGTGTAAGTTAGGTTAAGGTGCAGTGTAAGTTAGGTTAAGGTGCAGTGTAAGTTAGGTTAAGGTGCAGTGTAAGTTAGGTTAAGGTGCAGTGTAAGTTAGGTTAAGGTGCAGTGTAACTTAGGTTAAGGTGCAGTGTAACTTAGGTTAAGGTGCAGTGTAACTTAGGTTAAGGTGCAGTGTAACTTAGGTTAAGGTGCAGTGTAACTTAGGTTAAGGTGCAGTGTAACTTAGGTTAAGGTGCAGTGTAACTTAGGTTAAGGTGCAGTGTAACTTAGGTTAAGGTGCAGTGTAACTTAGGTTAAGGTGCAGTGTAACTTAGGTTAAGGTGCAGTGTAACTTAGGTTAAGGTGCAGTGTAACTTAGGTTAAGGTGCAGTGTAACTTAGGTTAAGGTGCAGTGTAACTTAGGTTAAGGTGCAGTGTAACTTAGGTTAAGGTGCAGTGTAACTTAGGTTAAGGTGCAGTGTAACTTAGGTTAAGGTGCAGTGTAACTTAGGTTAAGGTGCAGTGTAACTTAGGTTAAGGTGCAGTGTAACTTAGGTTAAGGTGCAGTGTAACTTAGGTTAAGGTGCAGTGTAACTTAGGTTAAGGTGCAGTGTAACTTAGGTTAAGGTGCAGTGTAACTTAGGTTAAGGTGCAGTGTAACTTAGGTTAAGGTGCAGTGTAACTTAGGTTAAGGTGCAGTGTAACTTAGGTTAAGGTGCAGTGTAACTTAGGTTAAGGTGCAGTGTAACTTAGGTTAAGGTGCAGTGTAACTTAGGTTAAGGTGCAGTGTAACTTAGGTTAAGGTGCAGTGTAACTTAGGTTAAGGTGCAGTGTAACTTAGGTTAAGGTGCAGTGTAACTTAGGTTAAGGTGCAGTGTAACTTAGGTTAAGGTGCAGTGTAACTTAGGTTAAGGTGCAGTGTAACTTAGGTTAAGGTGCAGTGTAACTTAGGTTAAGGTGCAGTGTAACTTAGGTTAAGGTGCAGTGTAACTTAGGTTAAGGTGCAGTGTAACTTAGGTTAAGGTGCAGTGTAACTTAGGTTAAGGTGCAGTGTAACTTAGGTTAAGGTGCAGTGTAACTTAGGTTAAGGTGCAGTGTAACTTAGGTTAAGGTGCAGTGTAACTTAGGTTAAGGTGCAGTGTAACTTAGGTTAAGGTGCAGTGTAACTTAGGTTAAGGTGCAGTGTAACTTAGGTTAAGGTGCAGTGTAACTTAGGTTAAGGTGCAGTGTAACTTAGGTTAAGGTGCAGTGTAACTTAGGTTAAGGTGC
>NW_026062379.1:30000-34690 GCF_023897955.1 Schistocerca gregaria
TGCCGACAGAGGCCCGGGAGCGTGCTGTCGTGGCATTGCCGGCGGGAAACAACACGCGCCACCTACGGTGACCGGCAGCTCCAACGCCAGCGCCACAGAAGGGCAAAGCCCCACTTGGGTGCAGAAGCGAACTCTCCCAGCACAGCGCACGCGCCAACACGTCCGCAGAGCTGCGATACAAACCACCTGCGAGAACCGCCGGGGGCGACCGAGCAGCAGACGGCGTCGCGACGCCGAGTGCCGGGCGGCGGCGCATCCTCAACGCACACAGTCCGCAATCGGACCAGCACACTGCAGATGTCCACCGCGCTTCGCACCGGGCTCGGCAGAACCCACTTTGGCCGCCTGGCGCCGCGCGCCGGGTGCGCCGGCGCGTAGCTGGGACGCCAGCCGGGCCCGTCGGCCGGCGCTCCTGCCACTGGGCGCCCCCCACCAGCCGGCTGTAGTGCGTGCGCTCACGCAGCGCGCGGCCAGCACGCCGGGCGGCCCCCCCTCACCGGCCGGGGACTGTCCCACCAAGCCACAGCCTCGTATCGCTTCATACCCACATGGCCAACTCAGGTTCGGGGGCATGGCGGGTACCGCCGAAACAACCGGTTCACAGATGTACCGATCGTCGCTATCACCGATGCACCTGCAGCGCGAACAACCGCTCAACAACTGATTTCCAGTTCATTTGCGGATCTTTGGCAGCAAACGTATACGTCAATCTACATTTGCGAAATCTACGATTCTGGCATGCCTGCATGTTATGTGTCACGACACGCTACATCAGCCCACATACACACTACGGCATGTACACGAGAGAACACGTGGAAGATGGTCCGCGCACGTGTGCAATGTCCCTTGCGCGGTCGACTGTCAACCGGCCTCTGTAGCATGTCGCAGATGTGGAACGCGGTCCACCGTGGTATCATGTTGTGTGGGGCAATACGATTAAATAGGAAAACCCTCGTCGCTACATCAACAGACGGCTCACGCTGATTCCCGGCAGAGGGAGGGGGGCCAACATGCAATACTTTCGTCCGTACCTACCACATGTCTGTACGGCGTAAAACAGTGCAATCTCGCTGTAATGGGGAGACGAGACAAGTAGCATCGTGCACAACATATGGCCCTTATGATTCGCCATTGTAGGGCGCAGCCGGTGTACGGTCAAGCATGTGCCACATTATGTCACTCAGTACGTAACGACGGATGATCAGTGTGGGTTACGCGTACATCAGCGGACAGTCCACACAGGCCGTACCACAACGTACACTGACTGCATCGACAACCGAATGCAACTGAACAGCTGCAAGGCTCATTTCACAAACAAACGCCTGACCGACCAGCTTGGAAGGGCAGGAGGGGAGGGCGATAGTCGTTCTGTAGCGTTACACCCTTCCAGTGGTTAGCGGGACTGTGTAGAAAGTACGCAACACTCGAAAGACATTTACGTGAGGGTACGCACCATGGCATCGAGAAATACACATGACACCAGAGGATCCAAGCAGTGAACTATGTTCAGAGGGTTGCTGTTAGGCAAAGCTACATTCCTGTGACGTTACATGTGACAGTTAAGGTGCAGTGTAAGTTAGGTTAAGGTGCAGTGTAAGTTAGGTTAAGGTGCAGTGTAAGTTAGGTTAAGGTGCAGTGTAAGTTAGGTTAAGGTGCAGTGTAAGTTAGGTTAAGGTGCAGTGTAAGTTAGGTTAAGGTGCAGTGTAAGTTAGGTTAAGGTGCAGTGTAAGTTAGGTTAAGGTGCAGTGTAAGTTAGGTTAAGGTGCAGTGTAAGTTAGGTTAAGGTGCAGTGTAAGTTAGGTTAAGGTGCAGTGTAAGTTAGGTTAAGGTGCAGTGTAACTTAGGTTAAGGTGCAGTGTAACTTAGGTTAAGGTGCAGTGTAACTTAGGTTAAGGTGCAGTGTAACTTAGGTTAAGGTGCAGTGTAACTTAGGTTAAGGTGCAGTGTAACTTAGGTTAAGGTGCAGTGTAACTTAGGTTAAGGTGCAGTGTAACTTAGGTTAAGGTGCAGTGTAACTTAGGTTAAGGTGCAGTGTAACTTAGGTTAAGGTGCAGTGTAACTTAGGTTAAGGTGCAGTGTAACTTAGGTTAAGGTGCAGTGTAACTTAGGTTAAGGTGCAGTGTAACTTAGGTTAAGGTGCAGTGTAACTTAGGTTAAGGTGCAGTGTAACTTAGGTTAAGGTGCAGTGTAACTTAGGTTAAGGTGCAGTGTAACTTAGGTTAAGGTGCAGTGTAACTTAGGTTAAGGTGCAGTGTAACTTAGGTTAAGGTGCAGTGTAACTTAGGTTAAGGTGCAGTGTAACTTAGGTTAAGGTGCAGTGTAACTTAGGTTAAGGTGCAGTGTAACTTAGGTTAAGGTGCAGTGTAACTTAGGTTAAGGTGCAGTGTAACTTAGGTTAAGGTGCAGTGTAACTTAGGTTAAGGTGCAGTGTAACTTAGGTTAAGGTGCAGTGTAACTTAGGTTAAGGTGCAGTGTAACTTAGGTTAAGGTGCAGTGTAACTTAGGTTAAGGTGCAGTGTAACTTAGGTTAAGGTGCAGTGTAACTTAGGTTAAGGTGCAGTGTAACTTAGGTTAAGGTGCAGTGTAACTTAGGTTAAGGTGCAGTGTAACTTAGGTTAAGGTGCAGTGTAACTTAGGTTAAGGTGCAGTGTAACTTAGGTTAAGGTGCAGTGTAACTTAGGTTAAGGTGCAGTGTAACTTAGGTTAAGGTGCAGTGTAACTTAGGTTAAGGTGCAGTGTAACTTAGGTTAAGGTGCAGTGTAACTTAGGTTAAGGTGCAGTGTAACTTAGGTTAAGGTGCAGTGTAACTTAGGTTAAGGTGCAGTGTAACTTAGGTTAAGGTGCAGTGTAACTTAGGTTAAGGTGCAGTGTAACTTAGGTTAAGGTGCAGTGTAAGTTAGGTTAAGGTGCAGTGTAACTTAGGTTAAGGTGCAGTGTAACTTAGGTTAAGGTGCAGTGTAACTTAGGTTAAGGTGCAGTGTAACTTAGGTTAAGGTGCAGTGTAACTTAGGTTAAGGTGCAGTGTAACTTAGGTTAAGGTGCAGTGTAACTTAGGTTAAGGTGCAGTGTAACTTAGGTTAAGGTGCAGTGTAACTTAGGTTAAGGTGCAGTGTAACTTAGGTTAAGGTGCAGTGTAAGTTAGGTTAAGGTGCAGTGTAAGTTAGGTTAAGGTGCAGTGTAACTTAGGTTAAGGTGCAGCGTAACTTAGGTTAAGGTGCAGCGTAACTTAGGTTAAGGTGCAGTGTAACTTAGGTTAAGGTGCAGTGTAACTTAGGTTAAGGTGCAGTGTAACTTAGGTTAAGGTGCAGTGTAACTTAGGTTAAGGTGCAGCGTAACTTAGGTTAAGGTGCAGCGTAACTTAGGTTAAGGTGCAGCGTAACTTAGGTTAAGGTGCAGCGTAACTTAGGTTAAGGTGCAGCGTAACTTAGGTTAAGGTGCAGCGTAACTTAGGTTAAGGTGCAGCGTAACTTAGGTTAAGGTGCAGCGTAACTTAGGTTAAGGTGCAGCGTAACTTAGGTTAAGGTGCAGCGTAACTTAGGTTAAGGTGCAGCGTAACTTAGGTTAAGGTGCAGCGTAACTTAGGTTAAGGTGCAGCGTAACTTAGGTTAAGGTGCAGCGTAACTTAGGTTTAGGGGCCAACGTGGGTTAGGTTAGGGGCCAACGTGGGTTAGGTTAGGGGCCAACGTGGGTTAGGTTAGGGGCCAACGTGGGTTAGGTTAGGGGCCAACGTGGGTTAGGTTAGGGGCCAACGTGGGTTAGGTTAGGGGCCAACGTGGGTTAGGTTAGGGGCCAACGTGGGTTAGGTTAGGGGCCAACGTGGGTTAGGTTAGGGGCCAACGTGGGTTAGGTTAGGGGCCAACGTGGGTTAGGTTAGGGGCCAACGTGGGTTAGGTTAGGGGCCAACGTGGGTTAGGTTAGGGGCCAACGTGGGTTAGGTTAGGGGCCAACGTGGGTTAGGTTAGGGGCCAACGTGGGTTAGGTTAGGGGCCAACGTGGGTTAGGTTAGGGGCCAACGTGGGTTAGGTTAGGGGGCCAACGTGGGTTAGGTTAGGGGCCAACGTGGGTTAGGTTAGGGGCCAACGTGGGTTAGGTTAGGGGCCAACGTGGGTTAGGTTAGGGGCCAACGTGGGTTAGGTTAGGGGCCAACGTGGGTTAGGTTAGGGGCCAACGTGGGTTAGGTTAGGGGCCAACGTGGGTTAGGTTAGGGGCCAACGTGGGTTAGGTTAGGGGCCAACGTGGGTAAGGTTGCCAGAGATGTGTCAAATCAGGATGTACGTTTGGCTGGTGTCAGGTGGTGGGTTGGTTCGATGTCTTTACCAGGGGTGTGGCCAAAGGGTATTTTATTACTTGTACCTTTTGTGTTGTGGCGTGGCGTTGCGTCTTGTGTTGATACTGGGTGGACCACTGTGGGTGTTGCTGGCTGATTTGAGCTGCGTTGTTTGCGGGTGATGTGAGACATTGTGTCTTATTAGTGGACGTCACGTTCCTCTTGTCGTTCTTTGGATAGTGTCCTGTGGCAGCGAGGATAAAATGGATGTTGTTGAACGCTAGTGCTTTGGTGCTTTCGCTTTGTTACACACGGAGTGGACTGTGAGATAGGGTGACTGGGTCGAGTGCGGTTCACACTGTCCTCCCCAGTTTACAGTATGTATCATCTATGTATGTGGTCCTGCATCTGTCTCGCGTGTGT
>NW_026062380.1:0-7500 GCF_023897955.1 Schistocerca gregaria
CACTAATAGGGAACGTGAGCTGGGTTTAGACCGTCGTGAGACAGGTTAGTTTTACCCTACTGATGACTGTGTCGTTGCGATAGTAATCCTGCTCAGTACGAGAGGAACCGCAGGTTCGGACATTTGGTTCACGCACTCGGCCGAGCGGCCGGTGGTGCGAAGCTACCATCCGTGGGATTAAGCCTGAACGCCTCTAAGGCCGAATCCCGTCTAGCCATTGTGGCAACGATATCGCTAAGGAGTCCCGAGGGTCGAAAGGCTCGAAAGTACGTGACTTTACTAGGCGCGGTCGACCCACGTGGCGCCGCGCCGTACGGGCCCAACTTGTTTGCCGGACGGGGCACTCGGGCGGCGCTGTCTGGGATCTGTTCCCGGCGCCGCCCTGCCCCTACCGGTCGACCATGGGTGTCTATATTTCGATGTCGGGACTCGGAATCGTCTGTAGACGACTTAGGTACCGGGCGGGGTGTTGTACTCGGTAGAGCAGTTGCCACGCTGCGATCTGTTGAGACTCAGCCCTAGCTTGGGGGATTCGTCTTGTCGCGAGACGAGACCCCCGCGGCTGGGCGCCAGGGGCACGTGTGCCTTTGGCTTTGTTTTTTTTTTATTTTGTCTCCCGTACCCCTGGGCGTATCGGTTGGGCCGGGAGGCCACCCACCCACCCACCCACCCACCCACCCACCCACCCACCCACCCACCCACCCACTCCGCTGCATTCGGTGCGGCGGGCTGAGGCGTATCGGTTTTGCGGCCGCCTCCCCCTCCCCCGCCCCCGCACAACCACCCCCTCTCCCTTGTTCCCCTGGCGTGGGTGCTGCGATGGGTGCCGCCTCCGTGCGCGCGGGAGCGGCGGGGGCGGCGTCGGCGGCCGGGCGCGCAGTGTACTGCCGCACTACAGCATATCGCTTTGTCTGCCAGGCGGGCGTCGCGTGGAGGCGGCGGCGGCGTCGCGTGGGTGCCGTGCGGCGCCTTGTTGGTCGGCGCCGGCGCCGCGTGGTAACGTAGCGCCCACCGCAGTGCGGTGAACTACAATACCTCCACACCATGGATGTGAAATAAAATATAATAACACATGATGCTCCGCAAGAAAATAGACTTGGGATAGGGTGTGTCGTTGGCAAGTCCCCGGGGCGGTTAGTGTGGGTGGTGATAAGTCCGTAGGAGGGGAGCCACCTGTGCGAATGTCGGTAAACTAGTTTCGCATGTGGCCCACAGACTGTGCCTCCATCTACAGGAATCTACCGAGACTAGGTCCGGCGCAGAACACGGCCACCTACTGGTCCGTCCCTCGGAAGATGACGCTGCTTCCGACGACGATACCGCCCTCTATGAGACGGCCGGCCGACTATGATGTCGATGTCGCCTACAGCGCCCGCTTGACGACCCAGAGTAAAACGCCTGCTGCACCCCCCCTGTTCACCGCAGGTGACGCAAATCGAGTCCAAAGTGGTGGACCGACAGTCACTCCAGCCGCACCTGTGAATGCGCCACCCCCACCGCCCGACTCGCAACTCGAGCGGATGTACGGCGGACTTTTCCCGCAATCGTACATTGCAGTCCACCCCTATATCTTCCACTTCATGAAGAGTTATCTCCCAAAAGCCAAAGTCCCGCTGTCCCAATACATGCTCTGGACGGCGGGCCGCGAGACGTGACGCCCGGTGGCAAAGAGTGCGCCGCTGAGGATATAGAGGGTCCGTGCCCCCGCACAGTGGTGACGGTGTGCGGGTAGTGTTTCCGACACCGCTTCCTGCGGTGGCAACGCTGGGGCAGAGTCGATACTCGCCCACTGGTGGAAGGTAAGCATTCTGCTTTACATCAGTACATAACTAATATTTCAGTCGTCTGACGTCCCTCCTTAGTAAATGATGCAGGACCACATACATAGATGATACATACTGTAAACTGGGGAGGACAGTGTGAACCGCACTCGACCCAGTCACCCTATCTCACAGTCCACTCCGTGTGTAACAAAGCGAAAGCACCAAAGCACTAGCGTTCAACAACATCCATTTTATCCTCGCTGCCACAGGACACTATCCAAAGAACGACAAGAGGAACGTGACGTCCACTAATAAGACACAATGTCTCACATCACCCGCAAACAACGCAGCTCAAATCAGCCAGCAACACCCACAGTGGTCCACCCAGTATCAACACAAGACGCAACGCCACGCCACAACACAAAAGGTACAAGTAATAAAATACCCTTTGGCCACACCCCTGGTAAAGACATCGAACCAACCCACCACCTGACACCAGCCAAACGTACATCCTGATTTGACACATCTCTGGCAACCTTACCCACGTTGGCCCCTAACCTAACCCACGTTGGCCCCTAACCTAACCCACGTTGGCCCCTAACCTAACCCACGTTGGCCCCTAACCTAACCCACGTTGGCCCCTAACCTAACCCACGTTGGCCCCTAACCTAACCCACGTTGGCCCCTAACCTAACCCACGTTGGCCCCTAACCTAACCCACGTTGGCCCCTAAC
This sequence comes from Schistocerca gregaria, assembly GCF_023897955.1. NCBI lineage: Eukaryota > Metazoa > Arthropoda > Insecta > Orthoptera > Acrididae > Schistocerca > Schistocerca gregaria. The sequence continues at coordinate 2,498 of NW_026062380.1, forward strand.
CTAACCCACGTTGGCCCCTAACCTAACCCACGTTGGCCCCTAACCTAACCCACGTTGGCCCCTAACCTAACCCACGTTGGCCCCTAACCTAACCCACGTTGGCCCCTAACCTAACCCACGTTGGCCCCTAACCTAACCCACGTTGGCCCCTAACCTAACCCACGTTGGCCCCTAACCTAACCCACGTTGGCCCCTAACCTAACCCACGTTGGCCCCTAACCTAACCCACGTTGGCCCCTAACCTAACCCACGTTGGCCCCTAACCTAACCCACGTTGGCCCCTAACCTAACCCACGTTGGCCCCTAACCTAACCCACGTTGGCCCCTAACCTAACCCACGTTGGCCCCTAACCTAACCCACGTTGGCCCCTAACCTAACCCACGTTGGCCCCTAACCTAACCCACGTTGGCCCCTAAACCTAAGTTACGCTGCACCTTAACCTAAGTTACGCTGCACCTTAACCTAAGTTACGCTGCACCTTAACCTAAGTTACGCTGCACCTTAACCTAAGTTACGCTGCACCTTAACCTAAGTTACGCTGCACCTTAACCTAAGTTACGCTGCACCTTAACCTAAGTTACGCTGCACCTTAACCTAAGTTACGCTGCACCTTAACCTAAGTTACGCTGCACCTTAACCTAAGTTACGCTGCACCTTAACCTAAGTTACGCTGCACCTTAACCTAAGTTACGCTGCACCTTAACCTAAGTTACGCTGCACCTTAACCTAAGTTACGCTGCACCTTAACCTAAGTTACACTGCACCTTAACCTAAGTTACACTGCACCTTAACCTAAGTTACACTGCACCTTAACCTAAGTTACACTGCACCTTAACCTAAGTTACGCTGCACCTTAACCTAAGTTACGCTGCACCTTAACCTAAGTTACACTGCACCTTAACCTAACTTACACTGCACCTTAACCTAAGTTACACTGCACCTTAACCTAAGTTACACTGCACCTTAACCTAAGTTACACTGCACCTTAACCTAAGTTACACTGCACCTTAACCTAAGTTACACTGCACCTTAACCTAAGTTACACTGCACCTTAACCTAAGTTACACTGCACCTTAACCTAAGTTACACTGCACCTTAACCTAAGTTACACTGCACCTTAACCTAACTTACACTGCACCTTAACCTAACTTACACTGCACCTTAACCTAAGTTACACTGCACCTTAACCTAAGTTACACTGCACCTTAACCTAAGTTACACTGCACCTTAACCTAAGTTACACTGCACCTTAACCTAAGTTACACTGCACCTTAACCTAAGTTACACTGCACCTTAACCTAAGTTACACTGCACCTTAACCTAAGTTACACTGCACCTTAACCTAAGTTACACTGCACCTTAACCTAAGTTACACTGCACCTTAACCTAAGTTACACTGCACCTTAACCTAAGTTACACTGCACCTTAACCTAAGTTACACTGCACCTTAACCTAAGTTACACTGCACCTTAACCTAAGTTACACTGCACCTTAACCTAAGTTACACTGCACCTTAACCTAAGTTACACTGCACCTTAACCTAAGTTACACTGCACCTTAACCTAAGTTACACTGCACCTTAACCTAAGTTACACTGCACCTTAACCTAAGTTACACTGCACCTTAACCTAAGTTACACTGCACCTTAACCTAAGTTACACTGCACCTTAACCTAAGTTACACTGCACCTTAACCTAAGTTACACTGCACCTTAACCTAAGTTACACTGCACCTTAACCTAAGTTACACTGCACCTTAACCTAAGTTACACTGCACCTTAACCTAAGTTACACTGCACCTTAACCTAAGTTACACTGCACCTTAACCTAAGTTACACTGCACCTTAACCTAAGTTACACTGCACCTTAACCTAAGTTACACTGCACCTTAACCTAAGTTACACTGCACCTTAACCTAAGTTACACTGCACCTTAACCTAAGTTACACTGCACCTTAACCTAAGTTACACTGCACCTTAACCTAAGTTACACTGCACCTTAACCTAAGTTACACTGCACCTTAACCTAAGTTACACTGCACCTTAACCTAAGTTACACTGCACCTTAACCTAAGTTACACTGCACCTTAACCTAACTTACACTGCACCTTAACCTAACTTACACTGCACCTTAACCTAACTTACACTGCACCTTAACCTAACTTACACTGCACCTTAACCTAACTTACACTGCACCTTAACCTAACTTACACTGCACCTTAACCTAACTTACACTGCACCTTAACCTAACTTACACTGCACCTTAACCTAACTTACACTGCACCTTAACCTAACTTACACTGCACCTTAACTGTCACATGTAACGTCACAGGAATGTAGCTTTGCCTAACAGCAACCCTCTGAACATAGTTCACTGCTTGGATCCTCTGGTGTCATGTGTATTTCTCGATGCCATGGTGCGTACCCTCACGTAAATGTCTTTCGAGTGTTGCGTACTTTCTACACAGTCCCGCTAACCACTGGAAGGGTGTAACGCTACAGAACGACTATCGCCCTCCCCTCCTGCCCTTCCAAGCTGGTCGGTCAGGCGTTTGTTTGTGAAATGAGCCTTGCAGCTGTTCAGTTGCATTCGGTTGTCGATGCAGTCAGTGTACGTTGTGGTACGGCCTGTGTGGACTGTCCGCTGATGTACGCGTAACCCACACTGATCATCCGTCGTTACGTACTGAGTGACATAATGTGGCACATGCTTGACCGTACACCGGCTGCGCCCTACAATGGCGAATCATAAGGGCCATATGTTGTGCACGATGCTACTTGTCTCGTCTCCCCATTACAGCGAGATTGCACTGTTTTACGCCGTACAGACATGTGGTAGGTACGGACGAAAGTATTGCATGTTGGCCCCCCTCCCTCTGCCGGGAATCAGCGTGAGCCGTCTGTTGATGTAGCGACGAGGGTTTTCCTATTTAATCGTATTGCCCCACACAACATGATACCACGGTGGACCGCGTTCCACATCTGCGACATGCTACAGAGGCCGGTTGACAGTCGACCGCGCAAGGGACATTGCACACGTGCGCGGACCATCTTCCACGTGTTCTCTCGTGTACATGCCGTAGTGTGTATGTGGGCTGATGTAGCGTGTCGTGACACATAACATGCAGGCATGCCAGAATCGTAGATTTCGCAAATGTAGATTGACGTATACGTTTGCTGCCAAAGATCCGCAAATGAACTGGAAATCAGTTGTTGAGCGGTTGTTCGCGCTGCAGGTGCATCGGTGATAGCGACGATCGGTACATCTGTGAACCGGTTGTTTCGGCGGTACCCGCCATGCCCCCGAACCTGAGTTGGCCATGTGGGTATGAAGCGATACGAGGCTGTGGCTTGGTGGGACAGTCCCCGGCCGGTGAGGGGGGGCCGCCCGGCGTGCTGGCCGCGCGCTGCGTGAGCGCACGCACTACAGCCGGCTGGTGGGGGGCGCCCAGTGGCAGGAGCGCCGGCCGACGGGCCCGGCTGGCGTCCCAGCTACGCGCCGGCGCACCCGGCGCGCGGCGCCAGGCGGCCAAAGTGGGTTCTGCCGAGCCCGGTGCGAAGCGCGGTGGACATCTGCAGTGTGCTGGTCCGATTGCGGACTGTGTGCGTTGAGGATGCGCCGCCGCCCGGCACTCGGCGTCGCGACGCCGTCTGCTGCTCGGTCGCCCCCGGCGGTTCTCGCAGGTGGTTTGTATCGCAGCTCTGCGGACGTGTTGGCGCGTGCGCTGTGCTGGGAGAGTTCGCTTCTGCACCCAAGTGGGGCTTTGCCCTTCTGTGGCGCTGGCGTTGGAGCTGCCGGTCACCGTAGGTGGCGCGTGTTGTTTCCCGCCGGCAATGCCACGACAGCACGCTCCCGGGCCTCTGTCGGCAGCGGCAAGCTCAGTTGGGAGCACGGGTGTTCGCACTGAAAGCGTCTACTCGCCTATCTCCGGGCGATTGCGCCTCTCTCGAACCCGACCAAGTACTTAGGACGGCGCTGCGCGCCGCCGGGACCTGAGAGGGTTTCGAGGTGTATCGTGCAGGGGAGCTCAGCCTCCTCCTGTTTGCAGAATAATTGAGCGGACGCTTGCGTGTTCGCGCGGGCCCTCGGGACACACTCCCGGGCGGCCGGCTGCTCAGCTCTCGTTGACGCAGCTCCCTGGTTGATCCTGCCAGTAGTCATATGCTTGTCTCAAAGATTAAGCCATGCATGTCTCAGTACAAGCCGCATTAAGGTGAAACCGCGAATGGCTCATTAAATCAGTTATGGTTCCTTAGATCGTACCCACGTTACTTGGATAACTGTGGTAATTCTAGAGCTAATACATGCAAACAGAGTCCCGACCAGAGATGGAAGGGACGCTTTTATTAGATCAAAACCAATCGGATTGGCTCGTCTGGTCCGTTTGCCTTGGTGACTCTGAATAACTTTGGGCTGATCGCACGGTCCTCGTACCGGCGACGCATCTTTCAAATGTCTGCCTTATCAACTGTCGATGGTAGGTTCTGCGCCTACCATGGTTGTAACGGGTAACGGGGAATCAGGGTTCGATTCCGGAGAGGGAGCCTGAGAAACGGCTACCACATCCAAGGAAGGCAGCAGGCGCGCAAATTACCCACTCCCGGCACGGGGAGGTAGTGACGAAAAATAACGATACGGGACTCATCCGAGGCCCCGTAATCGGAATGAGTACACTTTAAATCCTTTAACGAGTATCTATTGGAGGGCAAGTCTGGTGCCAGCAGCCGCGGTAATTCCAGCTCCAATAGCGTATATTAAAGTTGTTGCGGTTAAAAAGCTCGTAGTTGGATTTGTGTCCCACGCTGTTGGTTCACCGCCCGTCGGTGTTTAACTGGCATGTATCGTGGGACGTCCTGCCGGTGGGGCGAGCCGAAGGCGTGCTTGCGCGTCCCGAGGCGGACCCCGTTGAAATCCTACCAGGGTGCTCTTAGTTGAGTGTCTCGGTGGGCCGGCACGTTTACTTTGAACAAATTAGAGTGCTTAAAGCAGGCAAGCCCGCCTGA
>NW_026062380.1:15000-22500 GCF_023897955.1 Schistocerca gregaria
ACCCGCAAACAACGCAGCTCAAATCAGCCAGCAACACCCACAGTGGTCCACCCAGTATCAACACAAGACGCAACGCCACGCCACAACACAAAAGGTACAAGTAATAAAATACCCTTTGGCCACACCCCTGGTAAAGACATCGAACCAACCCACCACCTGACACCAGCCAAACGTACATCCTGATTTGACACATCTCTGGCAACCTTACCCACGTTGGCCCCTAACCTAACCCACGTTGGCCCCTAACCTAACCCACGTTGGCCCCTAACCTAACCCACGTTGGCCCCTAACCTAACCCACGTTGGCCCCTAACCTAACCCACGTTGGCCCCTAACCTAACCCACGTTGGCCCCTAACCTAACCCACGTTGGCCCCTAACCTAACCCACGTTGGCCCCTAACCTAACCCACGTTGGCCCCTAACCTAACCCACGTTGGCCCCTAACCTAACCCACGTTGGCCCCTAACCTAACCCACGTTGGCCCCTAACCTAACCCACGTTGGCCCCTAACCTAACCCACGTTGGCCCCTAACCTAACCCACGTTGGCCCCTAACCTAACCCACGTTGGCCCCTAACCTAACCCACGTTGGCCCCTAACCTAACCCACGTTGGCCCCTAACCTAACCCACGTTGGCCCCTAACCTAACCCACGTTGGCCCCTAACCTAACCCACGTTGGCCCCTAACCTAACCCACGTTGGCCCCTAACCTAACCCACGTTGGCCCCTAACCTAACCCACGTTGGCCCCTAACCTAACCCACGTTGGCCCCTAACCTAACCCACGTTGGCCCCTAACCTAACCCACGTTGGCCCCTAACCTAACCCACGTTGGCCCCTAACCTAACCCACGTTGGCCCCTAAACCTAAGTTACGCTGCACCTTAACCTAAGTTACGCTGCACCTTAACCTAAGTTACGCTGCACCTTAACCTAAGTTACGCTGCACCTTAACCTAAGTTACGCTGCACCTTAACCTAAGTTACGCTGCACCTTAACCTAAGTTACGCTGCACCTTAACCTAAGTTACGCTGCACCTTAACCTAAGTTACGCTGCACCTTAACCTAAGTTACGCTGCACCTTAACCTAAGTTACGCTGCACCTTAACCTAAGTTACGCTGCACCTTAACCTAAGTTACGCTGCACCTTAACCTAAGTTACGCTGCACCTTAACCTAAGTTACGCTGCACCTTAACCTAAGTTACACTGCACCTTAACCTAAGTTACACTGCACCTTAACCTAAGTTACACTGCACCTTAACCTAAGTTACACTGCACCTTAACCTAAGTTACGCTGCACCTTAACCTAAGTTACGCTGCACCTTAACCTAAGTTACACTGCACCTTAACCTAACTTACACTGCACCTTAACCTAAGTTACACTGCACCTTAACCTAAGTTACACTGCACCTTAACCTAAGTTACACTGCACCTTAACCTAAGTTACACTGCACCTTAACCTAAGTTACACTGCACCTTAACCTAAGTTACACTGCACCTTAACCTAAGTTACACTGCACCTTAACCTAAGTTACACTGCACCTTAACCTAAGTTACACTGCACCTTAACCTAAGTTACACTGCACCTTAACCTAACTTACACTGCACCTTAACCTAAGTTACACTGCACCTTAACCTAAGTTACACTGCACCTTAACCTAAGTTACACTGCACCTTAACCTAAGTTACACTGCACCTTAACCTAAGTTACACTGCACCTTAACCTAAGTTACACTGCACCTTAACCTAAGTTACACTGCACCTTAACCTAAGTTACACTGCACCTTAACCTAAGTTACACTGCACCTTAACCTAAGTTACACTGCACCTTAACCTAAGTTACACTGCACCTTAACCTAAGTTACACTGCACCTTAACCTAAGTTACACTGCACCTTAACCTAAGTTACACTGCACCTTAACCTAAGTTACACTGCACCTTAACCTAAGTTACACTGCACCTTAACCTAAGTTACACTGCACCTTAACCTAAGTTACACTGCACCTTAACCTAAGTTACACTGCACCTTAACCTAAGTTACACTGCACCTTAACCTAAGTTACACTGCACCTTAACCTAAGTTACACTGCACCTTAACCTAAGTTACACTGCACCTTAACCTAAGTTACACTGCACCTTAACCTAAGTTACACTGCACCTTAACCTAAGTTACACTGCACCTTAACCTAAGTTACACTGCACCTTAACCTAAGTTACACTGCACCTTAACCTAAGTTACACTGCACCTTAACCTAAGTTACACTGCACCTTAACCTAAGTTACACTGCACCTTAACCTAAGTTACACTGCACCTTAACCTAAGTTACACTGCACCTTAACCTAAGTTACACTGCACCTTAACCTAAGTTACACTGCACCTTAACCTAAGTTACACTGCACCTTAACCTAAGTTACACTGCACCTTAACCTAAGTTACACTGCACCTTAACCTAAGTTACACTGCACCTTAACCTAACTTACACTGCACCTTAACCTAAGTTACACTGCACCTTAACCTAAGTTACACTGCACCTTAACCTAACTTACACTGCACCTTAACCTAACTTACACTGCACCTTAACCTAACTTACACTGCACCTTAACCTAACTTACACTGCACCTTAACCTAACTTACACTGCACCTTAACCTAACTTACACTGCACCTTAACCTAACTTACACTGCACCTTAACCTAACTTACACTGCACCTTAACCTAACTTACACTGCACCTTAACCTAACTTACACTGCACCTTAACCTAACTTACACTGCACCTTAACCTAACTTACACTGCACCTTAACTGTCACATGTAACGTCACAGGAATGTAGCTTTGCCTAACAGCAACCCTCTGAACATAGTTCACTGCTTGGATCCTCTGGTGTCATGTGTATTTCTCGATGCCATGGTGCGTACCCTCACGTAAATGTCTTTCGAGTGTTGCGTACTTTCTACACAGTCCCGCTAACCACTGGAAGGGTGTAACGCTACAGAACGACTATCGCCCTCCCCTCCTGCCCTTCCAAGCTGGTCGGTCAGGCGTTTGTTTGTGAAATGAGCCTTGCAGCTGTTCAGTTGCATTCGGTTGTCGATGCAGTCAGTGTACGTTGTGGTACGGCCTGTGTGGACTGTCCGCTGATGTACGCGTAACCCACACTGATCATCCGTCGTTACGTACTGAGTGACATAATGTGGCACATGCTTGACCGTACACCGGCTGCGCCCTACAATGGCGAATCATAAGGGCCATATGTTGTGCACGATGCTACTTGTCTCGTCTCCCCATTACAGCGAGATTGCACTGTTTTACGCCGTACAGACATGTGGTAGGTACGGACGAAAGTATTGCATGTTGGCCCCCCTCCCTCTGCCGGGAATCAGCGTGAGCCGTCTGTTGATGTAGCGACGAGGGTTTTCCTATTTAATCGTATTGCCCCACACAACATGATACCACGGTGGACCGCGTTCCACATCTGCGACATGCTACAGAGGCCGGTTGACAGTCGACCGCGCAAGGGACATTGCACACGTGCGCGGACCATCTTCCACGTGTTCTCTCGTGTACATGCCGTAGTGTGTATGTGGGCTGATGTAGCGTGTCGTGACACATAACATGCAGGCATGCCAGAATCGTAGATTTCGCAAATGTAGATTGACGTATACGTTTGCTGCCAAAGATCCGCAAATGAACTGGAAATCAGTTGTTGAGCGGTTGTTCGCGCTGCAGGTGCATCGGTGATAGCGACGATCGGTACATCTGTGAACCGGTTGTTTCGGCGGTACCCGCCATGCCCCCGAACCTGAGTTGGCCATGTGGGTATGAAGCGATACGAGGCTGTGGCTTGGTGGGACAGTCCCCGGCCGGTGAGGGGGGGCCGCCCGGCGTGCTGGCCGCGCGCTGCGTGAGCGCACGCACTACAGCCGGCTGGTGGGGGGCGCCCAGTGGCAGGAGCGCCGGCCGACGGGCCCGGCTGGCGTCCCAGCTACGCGCCGGCGCACCCGGCGCGCGGCGCCAGGCGGCCAAAGTGGGTTCTGCCGAGCCCGGTGCGAAGCGCGGTGGACATCTGCAGTGTGCTGGTCCGATTGCGGACTGTGTGCGTTGAGGATGCGCCGCCGCCCGGCACTCGGCGTCGCGACGCCGTCTGCTGCTCGGTCGCCCCCGGCGGTTCTCGCAGGTGGTTTGTATCGCAGCTCTGCGGACGTGTTGGCGCGTGCGCTGTGCTGGGAGAGTTCGCTTCTGCACCCAAGTGGGGCTTTGCCCTTCTGTGGCGCTGGCGTTGGAGCTGCCGGTCACCGTAGGTGGCGCGTGTTGTTTCCCGCCGGCAATGCCACGACAGCACGCTCCCGGGCCTCTGTCGGCAGCGGCAAGCTCAGTTGGGAGCACGGGTGTTCGCACTGAAAGCGTCTACTCGCCTATCTCCGGGCGATTGCGCCTCTCTCGAACCCGACCAAGTACTTAGGACGGCGCTGCGCGCCGCCGGGACCTGAGAGGGTTTCGAGGTGTATCGTGCAGGGGAGCTCAGCCTCCTCCTGTTTGCAGAATAATTGAGCGGACGCTTGCGTGTTCGCGCGGGCCCTCGGGACACACTCCCGGGCGGCCGGCTGCTCAGCTCTCGTTGACGCAGCTCCCTGGTTGATCCTGCCAGTAGTCATATGCTTGTCTCAAAGATTAAGCCATGCATGTCTCAGTACAAGCCGCATTAAGGTGAAACCGCGAATGGCTCATTAAATCAGTTATGGTTCCTTAGATCGTACCCACGTTACTTGGATAACTGTGGTAATTCTAGAGCTAATACATGCAAACAGAGTCCCGACCAGAGATGGAAGGGACGCTTTTATTAGATCAAAACCAATCGGATTGGCTCGTCTGGTCCGTTTGCCTTGGTGACTCTGAATAACTTTGGGCTGATCGCACGGTCCTCGTACCGGCGACGCATCTTTCAAATGTCTGCCTTATCAACTGTCGATGGTAGGTTCTGCGCCTACCATGGTTGTAACGGGTAACGGGGAATCAGGGTTCGATTCCGGAGAGGGAGCCTGAGAAACGGCTACCACATCCAAGGAAGGCAGCAGGCGCGCAAATTACCCACTCCCGGCACGGGGAGGTAGTGACGAAAAATAACGATACGGGACTCATCCGAGGCCCCGTAATCGGAATGAGTACACTTTAAATCCTTTAACGAGTATCTATTGGAGGGCAAGTCTGGTGCCAGCAGCCGCGGTAATTCCAGCTCCAATAGCGTATATTAAAGTTGTTGCGGTTAAAAAGCTCGTAGTTGGATTTGTGTCCCACGCTGTTGGTTCACCGCCCGTCGGTGTTTAACTGGCATGTATCGTGGGACGTCCTGCCGGTGGGGCGAGCCGAAGGCGTGCTTGCGCGTCCCGAGGCGGACCCCGTTGAAATCCTACCAGGGTGCTCTTAGTTGAGTGTCTCGGTGGGCCGGCACGTTTACTTTGAACAAATTAGAGTGCTTAAAGCAGGCAAGCCCGCCTGAATACTGTGTGCATGGAATAATGGAATAGGACCTCGGTTCTATTTTGTTGGTTTTCGGAACCCGAGGTAATGATTAATAGGGACAGGCGGGGGCATTCGTATTGCGACGTTAGAGGTGAAATTCTTGGATCGTCGCAAGACGAACAGAAGCGAAAGCATTTGCCAAGTATGTTTTCATTAATCAAGAACGAAAGTTAGAGGTTCGAAGGCGATCAGATACCGCCCTAGTTCTAACCATAAACGATGCCAGCCAGCGATCCGCCGCAGTTCCTCCGATGACTCGGCGGGCAGCCTCCGGGAAACCAAAGCTTTTGGGTTCCGGGGGAAGTATGGTTGCAAAGCTGAAACTTAAAGGAATTGACGGAAGGGCACCACCAGGAGTGGAGCCTGCGGCTTAATTTGACTCAACACGGGAAACCTCACCAGGCCCGGACACCGGAAGGATTGACAGATTGATAGCTCTTTCTTGATTCGGTGGGTGGTGGTGCATGGCCGTTCTTAGTTGGTGGAGCGATTTGTCTGGTTAATTCCGATAACGAACGAGACTCTAGCCTGCTAACTAGTCGCGTGACATCCTTCGTGCTGTCAGCGATTACTTTTCTTCTTAGAGGGACAGGCGGCTTCTAGCCGCACGAGATTGAGCAATAACAGGTCTGTGATGCCCTTAGATGTTCTGGGCCGCACGCGCGCTACACTGAAGGAATCAGCGTGTCTTCCTAGGCCGAAAGGTCGGGGTAACCCGCTGAACCTCCTTCGTGCTAGGGATTGGGGCTTGCAATTGTTCCCCATGAACGAGGAATTCCCAGTAAGCGCGAGTCATAAGCTCGCGTTGATTACGTCCCTGCCCTTTGTACACACCGCCCGTCGCTACTACCGATTGAATGATTTAGTGAGGTCTTCGGACTGGTACGCGGCATCGACTCTGTCGTTGCCGATGCTACCGGAAAGATGACCAAACTTGATCATTTAGAGGAAGTAAAAGTCGTAACAAGGTTTCCGTAGGTGAACCTGCGGAAGGATCATTACCGACTAGACTGCATGTCTTTCGATGTGCGTGTCGTGTCGCGCAACACGCTACCTGTACGGCAGTAGCCGTGCGCCGCGTGCGGAACCACGCGTGCCTCTCAAAACTAGCGCAAGTGGTGTTGTGTGGTACGAGCGCTGAAGCTCTGGAGCGGCTGGCCTGCGGCACCTGGCGCCTGGCGCCGGTTTTGAATGACTTTCGCCCGAGTGCCTGTCCGCTCCGGTGTGGAGCCGTACGACGCCCATCGGCCGTCGGGCCGTTGGACACAAAGTAATGGAACAGGGGCCGTCAAACGCCTCAGTCCCGCCTCTGCAACTGTCTTGAAAGAGACGGTGGAGAACTGAAAAGATAAAGATCACCCAGGACGGTGGATCACTCGGCTCGTGGGTCGATGAAGAACGCAGCAAATTGCGCGTCGACATGTGAACTGCAGGACACATGAACATCGACGTTTCGAACGCACATTGCGGTCCATGGATTCCGTTCCCGGGCCACGTCTGGCTGAGGGTCGGCTACGTATACTGAAGCGCGCGGCGTTTGTCCCGCTTCGGGCGCCTGGGAGTGTCGTGGTCGCCTGTGTGGCCGGCCGCGTCTCCTTAAACGTGCGATGCGCGCCCGTCGCCTGGCGGTTCGCATACCGGTGCTTTCTCGGTAGCGTGCACAGCCGGCTGGCGGTGTGGCGTGCGACACCTCGTACAACGACCTCAGAGCAGGCGAGACTACCCGCTGAATTTAAGCATATTACTAAGCGGAGGAAAAGAAACTAACAAGGATTCCCCCAGTAGCGGCGAGCGAACAGGGAAGAGTCCAGCACCGAACCCCGCAGGCTGCCGCCTGTCGTGGCATGTGGTGTTCGGGAGGGTCCGCTACCCCGACGCCTCGCGCCGAGCCCAAGTCCAACTTGAATGAGGCCACGGCCCGTAGAGGGTGCCAGGCCCGTAGCGGCCGGTGCGAGCGTCGGCGGGACCTCTCCTTCGAGTCGGGT
>NW_026062380.1:27500-35000 GCF_023897955.1 Schistocerca gregaria
GCGAGACGTGACGCCCGGTGGCAAAGAGTGCGCCGCTGAGGATATAGAGGGTCCGTGCCCCCGCACAGTGGTGACGGTGTGCGGGTAGTGTTTCCGACACCGCTTCCTGCGGTGGCAACGCTGGGGCAGAGTCGATACTCGCCCACTGGTGGAAGGTAAGCATTCTGCTTTACATCAGTACATAACTAATATTTCAGTCGTCTGACGTCCCTCCTTAGTAAATGATGCAGGACCACATACATAGATGATACATACTGTAAACTGGGGAGGACAGTGTGAACCGCACTCGACCCAGTCACCCTATCTCACAGTCCACTCCGTGTGTAACAAAGCGAAAGCACCAAAGCACTAGCGTTCAACAACATCCATTTTATCCTCGCTGCCACAGGACACTATCCAAAGAACGACAAGAGGAACGTGACGTCCACTAATAAGACACAATGTCTCACATCACCCGCAAACAACGCAGCTCAAATCAGCCAGCAACACCCACAGTGGTCCACCCAGTATCAACACAAGACGCAACGCCACGCCACAACACAAAAGGTACAAGTAATAAAATACCCTTTGGCCACACCCCTGGTAAAGACATCGAACCAACCCACCACCTGACACCAGCCAAACGTACATCCTGATTTGACACATCTCTGGCAACCTTACCCACGTTGGCCCCTAACCTAACCCACGTTGGCCCCTAACCTAACCCACGTTGGCCCCTAACCTAACCCACGTTGGCCCCTAACCTAACCCACGTTGGCCCCTAACCTAACCCACGTTGGCCCCTAACCTAACCCACGTTGGCCCCTAACCTAACCCACGTTGGCCCCTAACCTAACCCACGTTGGCCCCTAACCTAACCCACGTTGGCCCCTAACCTAACCCACGTTGGCCCCTAACCTAACCCACGTTGGCCCCTAACCTAACCCACGTTGGCCCCTAACCTAACCCACGTTGGCCCCTAACCTAACCCACGTTGGCCCCTAACCTAACCCACGTTGGCCCCTAACCTAACCCACGTTGGCCCCTAACCTAACCCACGTTGGCCCCTAACCTAACCCACGTTGGCCCCTAACCTAACCCACGTTGGCCCCTAACCTAACCCACGTTGGCCCCTAACCTAACCCACGTTGGCCCCTAACCTAACCCACGTTGGCCCCTAACCTAACCCACGTTGGCCCCTAACCTAACCCACGTTGGCCCCTAACCTAACCCACGTTGGCCCCTAACCTAACCCACGTTGGCCCCTAACCTAACCCACGTTGGCCCCTAACCTAACCCACGTTGGCCCCTAACCTAACCCACGTTGGCCCCTAAACCTAAGTTACGCTGCACCTTAACCTAAGTTACGCTGCACCTTAACCTAAGTTACGCTGCACCTTAACCTAAGTTACGCTGCACCTTAACCTAAGTTACGCTGCACCTTAACCTAAGTTACGCTGCACCTTAACCTAAGTTACGCTGCACCTTAACCTAAGTTACGCTGCACCTTAACCTAAGTTACGCTGCACCTTAACCTAAGTTACGCTGCACCTTAACCTAAGTTACGCTGCACCTTAACCTAAGTTACGCTGCACCTTAACCTAAGTTACGCTGCACCTTAACCTAAGTTACGCTGCACCTTAACCTAAGTTACACTGCACCTTAACCTAAGTTACACTGCACCTTAACCTAAGTTACACTGCACCTTAACCTAAGTTACACTGCACCTTAACCTAAGTTACGCTGCACCTTAACCTAAGTTACGCTGCACCTTAACCTAACTTACACTGCACCTTAACCTAACTTACACTGCACCTTAACCTAAGTTACACTGCACCTTAACCTAAGTTACACTGCACCTTAACCTAAGTTACACTGCACCTTAACCTAAGTTACACTGCACCTTAACCTAAGTTACACTGCACCTTAACCTAAGTTACACTGCACCTTAACCTAAGTTACACTGCACCTTAACCTAAGTTACACTGCACCTTAACCTAAGTTACACTGCACCTTAACCTAAGTTACACTGCACCTTAACCTAAGTTACACTGCACCTTAACCTAAGTTACACTGCACCTTAACCTAAGTTACACTGCACCTTAACCTAAGTTACACTGCACCTTAACCTAAGTTACACTGCACCTTAACCTAAGTTACACTGCACCTTAACCTAAGTTACACTGCACCTTAACCTAAGTTACACTGCACCTTAACCTAAGTTACACTGCACCTTAACCTAAGTTACACTGCACCTTAACCTAAGTTACACTGCACCTTAACCTAAGTTACACTGCACCTTAACCTAAGTTACACTGCACCTTAACCTAAGTTACACTGCACCTTAACCTAAGTTACACTGCACCTTAACCTAAGTTACACTGCACCTTAACCTAAGTTACACTGCACCTTAACCTAAGTTACACTGCACCTTAACCTAAGTTACACTGCACCTTAACCTAAGTTACACTGCACCTTAACCTAAGTTACACTGCACCTTAACCTAAGTTACACTGCACCTTAACCTAAGTTACACTGCACCTTAACCTAAGTTACACTGCACCTTAACCTAAGTTACACTGCACCTTAACCTAAGTTACACTGCACCTTAACCTAAGTTACACTGCACCTTAACCTAAGTTACACTGCACCTTAACCTAAGTTACACTGCACCTTAACCTAAGTTACACTGCACCTTAACCTAAGTTACACTGCACCTTAACCTAAGTTACACTGCACCTTAACCTAAGTTACACTGCACCTTAACCTAAGTTACACTGCACCTTAACCTAAGTTACACTGCACCTTAACCTAACTTACACTGCACCTTAACCTAAGTTACACTGCACCTTAACCTAACTTACACTGCACCTTAACCTAAGTTACACTGCACCTTAACCTAACTTACACTGCACCTTAACCTAACTTACACTGCACCTTAACCTAACTTACACTGCACCTTAACCTAACTTACACTGCACCTTAACCTAACTTACACTGCACCTTAACCTAACTTACACTGCACCTTAACCTAACTTACACTGCACCTTAACCTAACTTACACTGCACCTTAACCTAACTTACACTGCACCTTAACCTAACTTACACTGCACCTTAACCTAACTTACACTGCACCTTAACCTAACTTACACTGCACCTTAACTGTCACATGTAACGTCACAGGAATGTAGCTTTGCCTAACAGCAACCCTCTGAACATAGTTCACTGCTTGGATCCTCTGGTGTCATGTGTATTTCTCGATGCCATGGTGCGTACCCTCACGTAAATGTCTTTCGAGTGTTGCGTACTTTCTACACAGTCCCGCTAACCACTGGAAGGGTGTAACGCTACAGAACGACTATCGCCCTCCCCTCCTGCCCTTCCAAGCTGGTCGGTCAGGCGTTTGTTTGTGAAATGAGCCTTGCAGCTGTTCAGTTGCATTCGGTTGTCGATGCAGTCAGTGTACGTTGTGGTACGGCCTGTGTGGACTGTCCGCTGATGTACGCGTAACCCACACTGATCATCCGTCGTTACGTACTGAGTGACATAATGTGGCACATGCTTGACCGTACACCGGCTGCGCCCTACAATGGCGAATCATAAGGGCCATATGTTGTGCACGATGCTACTTGTCTCGTCTCCCCATTACAGCGAGATTGCACTGTTTTACGCCGTACAGACATGTGGTAGGTACGGACGAAAGTATTGCATGTTGGCCCCCCTCCCTCTGCCGGGAATCAGCGTGAGCCGTCTGTTGATGTAGCGACGAGGGTTTTCCTATTTAATCGTATTGCCCCACACAACATGATACCACGGTGGACCGCGTTCCACATCTGCGACATGCTACAGAGGCCGGTTGACAGTCGACCGCGCAAGGGACATTGCACACGTGCGCGGACCATCTTCCACGTGTTCTCTCGTGTACATGCCGTAGTGTGTATGTGGGCTGATGTAGCGTGTCGTGACACATAACATGCAGGCATGCCAGAATCGTAGATTTCGCAAATGTAGATTGACGTATACGTTTGCTGCCAAAGATCCGCAAATGAACTGGAAATCAGTTGTTGAGCGGTTGTTCGCGCTGCAGGTGCATCGGTGATAGCGACGATCGGTACATCTGTGAACCGGTTGTTTCGGCGGTACCCGCCATGCCCCCGAACCTGAGTTGGCCATGTGGGTATGAAGCGATACGAGGCTGTGGCTTGGTGGGACAGTCCCCGGCCGGTGAGGGGGGGCCGCCCGGCGTGCTGGCCGCGCGCTGCGTGAGCGCACGCACTACAGCCGGCTGGTGGGGGGCGCCCAGTGGCAGGAGCGCCGGCCGACGGGCCCGGCTGGCGTCCCAGCTACGCGCCGGCGCACCCGGCGCGCGGCGCCAGGCGGCCAAAGTGGGTTCTGCCGAGCCCGGTGCGAAGCGCGGTGGACATCTGCAGTGTGCTGGTCCGATTGCGGACTGTGTGCGTTGAGGATGCGCCGCCGCCCGGCACTCGGCGTCGCGACGCCGTCTGCTGCTCGGTCGCCCCCGGCGGTTCTCGCAGGTGGTTTGTATCGCAGCTCTGCGGACGTGTTGGCGCGTGCGCTGTGCTGGGAGAGTTCGCTTCTGCACCCAAGTGGGGCTTTGCCCTTCTGTGGCGCTGGCGTTGGAGCTGCCGGTCACCGTAGGTGGCGCGTGTTGTTTCCCGCCGGCAATGCCACGACAGCACGCTCCCGGGCCTCTGTCGGCAGCGGCAAGCTCAGTTGGGAGCACGGGTGTTCGCACTGAAAGCGTCTACTCGCCTATCTCCGGGCGATTGCGCCTCTCTCGAACCCGACCAAGTACTTAGGACGGCGCTGCGCGCCGCCGGGACCTGAGAGGGTTTCGAGGTGTATCGTGCAGGGGAGCTCAGCCTCCTCCTGTTTGCAGAATAATTGAGCGGACGCTTGCGTGTTCGCGCGGGCCCTCGGGACACACTCCCGGGCGGCCGGCTGCTCAGCTCTCGTTGACGCAGCTCCCTGGTTGATCCTGCCAGTAGTCATATGCTTGT
Source organism: Schistocerca gregaria (assembly GCF_023897955.1). Classification (NCBI taxonomy): domain Eukaryota; kingdom Metazoa; phylum Arthropoda; class Insecta; order Orthoptera; family Acrididae; genus Schistocerca; species Schistocerca gregaria. Next base: position 32,501 of record NW_026062380.1, read on the forward strand.
CTCAAAGATTAAGCCATGCATGTCTCAGTACAAGCCGCATTAAGGTGAAACCGCGAATGGCTCATTAAATCAGTTATGGTTCCTTAGATCGTACCCACGTTACTTGGATAACTGTGGTAATTCTAGAGCTAATACATGCAAACAGAGTCCCGACCAGAGATGGAAGGGACGCTTTTATTAGATCAAAACCAATCGGATTGGCTCGTCTGGTCCGTTTGCCTTGGTGACTCTGAATAACTTTGGGCTGATCGCACGGTCCTCGTACCGGCGACGCATCTTTCAAATGTCTGCCTTATCAACTGTCGATGGTAGGTTCTGCGCCTACCATGGTTGTAACGGGTAACGGGGAATCAGGGTTCGATTCCGGAGAGGGAGCCTGAGAAACGGCTACCACATCCAAGGAAGGCAGCAGGCGCGCAAATTACCCACTCCCGGCACGGGGAGGTAGTGACGAAAAATAACGATACGGGACTCATCCGAGGCCCCGTAATCGGAATGAGTACACTTTAAATCCTTTAACGAGTATCTATTGGAGGGCAAGTCTGGTGCCAGCAGCCGCGGTAATTCCAGCTCCAATAGCGTATATTAAAGTTGTTGCGGTTAAAAAGCTCGTAGTTGGATTTGTGTCCCACGCTGTTGGTTCACCGCCCGTCGGTGTTTAACTGGCATGTATCGTGGGACGTCCTGCCGGTGGGGCGAGCCGAAGGCGTGCTTGCGCGTCCCGAGGCGGACCCCGTTGAAATCCTACCAGGGTGCTCTTAGTTGAGTGTCTCGGTGGGCCGGCACGTTTACTTTGAACAAATTAGAGTGCTTAAAGCAGGCAAGCCCGCCTGAATACTGTGTGCATGGAATAATGGAATAGGACCTCGGTTCTATTTTGTTGGTTTTCGGAACCCGAGGTAATGATTAATAGGGACAGGCGGGGGCATTCGTATTGCGACGTTAGAGGTGAAATTCTTGGATCGTCGCAAGACGAACAGAAGCGAAAGCATTTGCCAAGTATGTTTTCATTAATCAAGAACGAAAGTTAGAGGTTCGAAGGCGATCAGATACCGCCCTAGTTCTAACCATAAACGATGCCAGCCAGCGATCCGCCGCAGTTCCTCCGATGACTCGGCGGGCAGCCTCCGGGAAACCAAAGCTTTTGGGTTCCGGGGGAAGTATGGTTGCAAAGCTGAAACTTAAAGGAATTGACGGAAGGGCACCACCAGGAGTGGAGCCTGCGGCTTAATTTGACTCAACACGGGAAACCTCACCAGGCCCGGACACCGGAAGGATTGACAGATTGATAGCTCTTTCTTGATTCGGTGGGTGGTGGTGCATGGCCGTTCTTAGTTGGTGGAGCGATTTGTCTGGTTAATTCCGATAACGAACGAGACTCTAGCCTGCTAACTAGTCGCGTGACATCCTTCGTGCTGTCAGCGATTACTTTTCTTCTTAGAGGGACAGGCGGCTTCTAGCCGCACGAGATTGAGCAATAACAGGTCTGTGATGCCCTTAGATGTTCTGGGCCGCACGCGCGCTACACTGAAGGAATCAGCGTGTCTTCCTAGGCCGAAAGGTCGGGGTAACCCGCTGAACCTCCTTCGTGCTAGGGATTGGGGCTTGCAATTGTTCCCCATGAACGAGGAATTCCCAGTAAGCGCGAGTCATAAGCTCGCGTTGATTACGTCCCTGCCCTTTGTACACACCGCCCGTCGCTACTACCGATTGAATGATTTAGTGAGGTCTTCGGACTGGTACGCGGCATCGACTCTGTCGTTGCCGATGCTACCGGAAAGATGACCAAACTTGATCATTTAGAGGAAGTAAAAGTCGTAACAAGGTTTCCGTAGGTGAACCTGCGGAAGGATCATTACCGACTAGACTGCATGTCTTTCGATGTGCGTGTCGTGTCGCGCAACACGCTACCTGTACGGCAGTAGCCGTGCGCCGCGTGCGGAACCACGCGTGCCTCTCAAAACTAGCGCAAGTGGTGTTGTGTGGTACGAGCGCTGAAGCTCTGGAGCGGCTGGCCTGCGGCACCTGGCGCCTGGCGCCGGTTTTGAATGACTTTCGCCCGAGTGCCTGTCCGCTCCGGTGTGGAGCCGTACGACGCCCATCGGCCGTCGGGCCGTTGGACACAAAGTAATGGAACAGGGGCCGTCAAACGCCTCAGTCCCGCCTCTGCAACTGTCTTGAAAGAGACGGTGGAGAACTGAAAAGATAAAGATCACCCAGGACGGTGGATCACTCGGCTCGTGGGTCGATGAAGAACGCAGCAAATTGCGCGTCGACATGTGAACTGCAGGACACATGAACATCGACGTTTCGAACGCACATTGCGGTCCATGGATTCCGTTCCCGGGCCACGTCTGGCTGAGGGTCGGCTACGTATACTGAAGCGCGCGGCGTTTGTCCCGCTTCGGGCGCCTGGGAGTGTCGTGGTCGCCTGTGTGGCCGGCCGCGTCTCCTTAAACGTGCGATGCGCGCCCGTCGCCTGGCGGTTCGCATACCGGTG
>NW_026062380.1:40000-42165 GCF_023897955.1 Schistocerca gregaria
CGCAGAACACGGCCACCTACTGGTCCGTCCCTCGGAAGATGACGCTGCTTCCGACGACGATACCGCCCTCTATGAGACGGCCGGCCGACTATGATGTCGATGTCGCCTACAGCGCCCGCTTGACGACCCAGAGTAAAAACGCCTGCTGCACCCCCCCTGTTCACCGCAGGTGACGCAAATCGAGTCCAAAGTGGTGGACCGACAGTCACTCCAGCCGCACCTGTGAATGCGCCACCCCCACCGCCCGACTCGCAACTCGAGCGGATGTACGGCGGACTTTTCCCGCAATCGTACATTGCAGTCCACCCCTATATCTTCCACTTCATGAAGAGTTATCTCCCAAAAGCCAAAGTCCCGCTGTCCCAATACATGCTCTGGACGGCGGGCCGCGAGACGTGACGCCCGGTGGCAAAGAGTGCGCCGCTGAGGATATAGAGGGTCCGTGCCCCCGCACAGTGGTGACGGTGTGCGGGTAGTGTTTCCGACACCGCTTCCTGCGGTGGCAACGCTGGGGCAGAGTCGATACTCGCCCACTGGTGGAAGGTAAGCATTCTGCTTTACATCAGTACATAACTAATATTTCAGTCGTCTGACGTCCCTCCTTAGTAAATGATGCAGGACCACATACATAGATGATACATACTGTAAACTGGGGAGGACAGTGTGAACCGCACTCGACCCAGTCACCCTATCTCACAGTCCACTCCGTGTGTAACAAAGCGAAAGCACCAAAGCACTAGCGTTCAACAACATCCATTTTATCCTCGCTGCCACAGGACACTATCCAAAGAACGACAAGAGGAACGTGACGTCCACTAATAAGACACAATGTCTCACATCACCCGCAAACAACGCAGCTCAAATCAGCCAGCAACACCCACAGTGGTCCACCCAGTATCAACACAAGACGCAACGCCACGCCACAACACAAAAGGTACAAGTAATAAAATACCCTTTGGCCACACCCCTGGTAAAGACATCGAACCAACCCACCACCTGACACCAGCCAAACGTACATCCTGATTTGACACATCTCTGGCAACCTTACCCACGTTGGCCCCTAACCTAACCCACGTTGGCCCCTAACCTAACCCACGTTGGCCCCTAACCTAACCCACGTTGGCCCCTAACCTAACCCACGTTGGCCCCTAACCTAACCCACGTTGGCCCCTAACCTAACCCACGTTGGCCCCTAACCTAACCCACGTTGGCCCCTAACCTAACCCACGTTGGCCCCTAACCTAACCCACGTTGGCCCCTAACCTAACCCACGTTGGCCCCTAACCTAACCCACGTTGGCCCCTAACCTAACCCACGTTGGCCCCTAACCTAACCCACGTTGGCCCCTAACCTAACCCACGTTGGCCCCTAACCTAACCCACGTTGGCCCCTAACCTAACCCACGTTGGCCCCTAACCTAACCCACGTTGGCCCCTAACCTAACCCACGTTGGCCCCTAACCTAACCCACGTTGGCCCCTAACCTAACCCACGTTGGCCCCTAACCTAACCCACGTTGGCCCCTAACCTAACCCACGTTGGCCCCTAACCTAACCCACGTTGGCCCCTAACCTAACCCACGTTGGCCCCTAACCTAACCCACGTTGGCCCCTAACCTAACCCACGTTGGCCCCTAAACCTAAGTTACGCTGCACCTTAACCTAAGTTACGCTGCACCTTAACCTAAGTTACGCTGCACCTTAACCTAAGTTACGCTGCACCTTAACCTAAGTTACGCTGCACCTTAACCTAAGTTACGCTGCACCTTAACCTAAGTTACGCTGCACCTTAACCTAAGTTACGCTGCACCTTAACCTAAGTTACGCTGCACCTTAACCTAAGTTACGCTGCACCTTAACCTAAGTTACGCTGCACCTTAACCTAAGTTACGCTGCACCTTAACCTAAGTTACGCTGCACCTTAACCTAAGTTACACTGCACCTTAACCTAAGTTACACTGCACCTTAACCTAAGTTACACTGCACCTTAACCTAAGTTACACTGCACCTTAACCTAAGTTACGCTGCACCTTAACCTAAGTTACGCTGCACCTTAACCTAACTTACACTGCACCTTAACCTAACTTACACTGCACCTTAACCTAACTTACACTGCACCTTAACCTAAGTTACACTGCACCTTAACCTAAATCTGTCTCGCGTGTGT
>NW_026062381.1:0-56357 GCF_023897955.1 Schistocerca gregaria
CCTCCCACGCCTCGCTACGGTGGTTTTCGGAGCTCTCTTTTTGATCCTCCCGGCCAATTGCTCTGATTTTCGTCGGTCGGCTGGGTCCCTGTAGTTTTGCCATCTCTTTCTGGCGCGCGCGGGCTGCGGTTGGCGCCTTTGGTGGCAACGGCCGGGGCAAGCAGCGGTGTGTGGTGTGGTGCGGGGCGGGCAGGGGCAGTGGTGGTTGACGGATGGCCTGGGGGCCGAAAAACGGGCCGGCCGGCGGACGGCGGACGGCGGACGGCGGACGGATGTTGAGAGAGGCGGCGCGCACGCGTCTCGCGCGGACACAGGCGCCACAGCGTTGATGATTGGAAGGAGGTGCGGTGCGGGGATGGGCCCAGGAAAAAAGACGGTCGTGGCCCCTGTCTTGGGTGCGTGTCGACGTCAGCACCGTCGGTGTGGTGTGGTGTGGTGTGGTGTGGTGTGGTGTGGTGTGGTGTGGGCAGGGAGGGGGGAAAAGCAGGCTGCGGGCTGCGGGCTGCGGGCTGCGGGCTGCGGAGGGAATGGTGGTGGGGAGTAGGCACACATGTGGGCGGGCGCAAAATCGGCCGGTGCCCGTAAACCGCGGCGGGATATTGGGTGGAAAAGAGGGAAATTGTAGAAAGGAAAACAAGCGGAGGGGGCGAATGTGGTGGGGTGGGGGGACGGGCGGGGGCGAGGCGACAGCTTGCTTTTTCTTTTTCATTTTATTTTATTTTGTTGTAGTGTTTTTGTTTTTTTTTGTTTTTTTGCGTGTGTGTGGCCTTGGAGAGGCTGGTCTTGTCTGGCTTACGCTTTGGGTGCGTGTGTTGGTACTTTTTCGTTTTTTCTTGTTCTGCAGAGCAGGGGCGGGGCGGTGGGAACGGCTGGCTGGCTGTGCCCAGAGGAGGAGGAGACGCTGGCGGCGGGCCCGGCTCCTGGGGCTGCTGTTGCATGCGCTGTGCAAAGAAAGGAAGAGTGGGTTTGTTTGGCTGGTGAAGTGCATTATTTAAGTGTGGGCTTGCCGGCCTGGCTCCGATGCGCAGGTAGATAGATGCCGGCGGCGACCGCAGGCAGGCGCGTTGTGTGTACAGAGGGACGAGCCATGTGTTTTGCAAGCAGGACGTGGCGTGCCGAGTGGAGAGGAGGCGGCGGCTCGGCTCGGTTCGGCCCGGTCCGGCGGTGCCGCGCTGTTGTCGCGGACGTGAGCGCCCCCTGGCGGGCGGGTGGTTGGCGGCGGCGTGGTGGACGCGTGTGGCAGTTGTGTGCACGGGTTGCTTGGGCGAGTGAGCAGTGGCTGGCGGTGTTGGCGCGTCGTCGGGGAGGTATGTGTTGCGGCCGCGTCTGCTGCGCGCTGCGTCGTTGTGTCGACTGTGTGTGGGCGTGGGCACGTGTGCTCTGGCGAGGGCGTCGTAAAAAAGTGGGTCGCGGTGTGCGTGCGTAGCCCGTGATGATGTATTGTGCGTCGCGTCGTTGTGTGCGAAACGGATGCCGAGAGGTGTGTGGTGAGTGCGAAGCGCGAATGTGCGGCGTTTGGCGGTTTCGGTGTGTTTTCTGTTTTTGCGGCGTGAGAGTGGGGCTGGCTGGCTGGCTGGCTGGCTGGCTGTTTGTTGTTGGTGTTGCCTTGTGTGTGTAGGTTGATGGCGCGACGCGGAGGGGACGCCGTTTGCTGCGTGCCTTGCCTCGCGTGTGTTGGCGCGCCGTGCATGTGTTTGGGTCGTGGGGGCGGTGTTTTTGTTTGTATTTGGATTTTCATTTTTTGGCGTGTTGTGTCGTGTATGGCAAGGGCGAGAGGAGTAGTGCGGTAGTGTCGTTGCGGCACGGGCGTCTGGTGGGGCTGTGCGTCGTGGCGGGGAAGGTGTGTAGGTTGCGGCGATGCGGCGAGCCCAGCCCGTCGTTTGACGGTGTGCCGGGTGAGTTGCGCTGCGAATCGAGTGTGGCGGGAAGGGAGCTGCGTGGCGCCTGCGTCCGTTGGCAGCAGGGGCTGTGCCTTTTGAGAGTTTGTTTGATTTCGGGACGACGACGACGACGACTGGTTGGTTGGTGGGTGGGGTGGCGTGCACGTTTGTCGTACTGGGCGAGTCGATTGCCTGCCGGCTGGCGAAAGGTGCGCCGCCGCCCGTCTCTCGCGCTCTGTGTTGTTTTTTTTTTTTTTTCTGTGTGTGTCGGCTGCGTTTTTGTTTGCGGTGCGCGCGAAGACGGTGGTGCCGAAAGTGTGCCGGCGTGGCGTTGCGACCGCGACGAGCCGCGGGCGCGCCATTTGGCTGGTGTTGCGTGAAGAGCGGCTGTGTACGGGTAGTGGCTGTAGCCGTACGTGTACGTGCACGTGCATCCGGCCCGGCCGCCAGCCCAGCCCAGCCCAGCCCAGCCCAGCCCAGCCCAGCCCAGCCCAGCCGAGTCGGGTGAGCGGAGGCCGACACGTGGTGGTGCTGTGCTCTCTCGGCTCGGGGGGGTTTGTGTGTGTGTGTGTGTGTGTGCGTGCGTGCGTGTGTGTCTCGTTCGCTCTCCGGAATCTGCTCGTTCTGCTGATCCCCGCCTGTCGGCGTCGTTTATTTTTACTTATTTATTTTTTACCTGTTGTTTGTTTTTCGACGTCGTCTTGCAGTTTTGTCCTTTGCGGCGTGCCGACGACCCGCCGCGCGACCTTATGAAACCCCAAAGCGTGGCGTGGCGTGGCGTGGCGTGGCCGAGCCGCAGCAGCTAAGGGGGTGCGGCCGCCTCGACGCCTTAACCTCCTAAACTTCTTTAAGCCGTTAACGCAGCCACCTAAACTAACGTAACCTAACGTAAGCCCTTAGGCCAACCCCCAAGTCGCCTTAACCTAACGTACGTGACCGCAACCTTAGCTTAACGCCTACGTTAAGACGTGACGTCACGTCAACGCTTAACCTAACCCTGACGCCTTCTTAGCCTAACCTGACGTAACCTAAGGTAAGGTAACCGTTGAAAGAAAGAAACCACCTTTGTTTTGACGTTGAGGCGTGTAAGGTCGGCTGTGAGGGCAGATTCGGTGTGTCTGTAGTTGGGGCTGGCTGGTAATTTATTTTGTTTGTTTGTTTATCGTTGTCTTGTTTTCGCCTGTGGCGGGGGGGTTGGCGCTCCGTCGGCCGGTGCCATGTTGCGCAGGCGGCGATCGTAAAAAAGTAGAAAAAAAAAAAGAAAAAAGAAAAAAAAAATGTGTTGGAAGGGCTGTGGGTGTTGGCGGGCGAGGCGAGAGGAGGAGGACGGCCCGCGGCCGTGGCCCGACGGCTGCGGGCCGATCGGGAAAACGGCGGAAGGCGATGGGGCGGCGGAGGTGCGTTTGTGCACGGCCGTCATCGCCGCACGACTCGGCTCGTGTGGCTGTGGCGCCGGCCGCGGTGGCCGGGCTGCCGCGGCGACGGTGTGGGAGTTTTGACGAAGGTTTGGCCATTGTGGCGGGTCGTCGGCTGGGGCTGTGGGGGCGGCATTTGGGCGGGGGCGGCGATTCTCGGCGGGCCGACCCAGGCTGTGGCGCGCGGTGGCTGCAGTTTGGCCGTGGTTTGCGGCGCCGCCGCGGCGACTGGTTGGCGACCGTGGTGTCGGTGTGTGTAGCCCCATCCTCGGTGGTTTGAATGGCGCGGGTGGTTGCGGCGCAGGTTGGGGGCTGCTCCGCGCAGGCTGTCGGACGTTGGGCGGTAGCAAGCGCTCCTACCCACTTCTTCTTAACTTATCTTCAGTTGAGGGTAATGTAGGTTTTACCGGTAGGCATTTCCTACTTCATCTTTGTGTTCTTACGGGAGAGGAACATCGGGTTTGGATGTGTGTCATCTTTATTAGTGGTGTGTATCTGTCATCTAGTGTGGGATTTGTTTGTCATCATGTAGTTCTGCTGCGGCTTTCATCTTTGCAGCAGAGCTACAGGGCGTTTATATGTGGCCCTGTCATCATCAGGGGCTCCAAGGTTTCTGATCAGTGGGTTTCCTGCCTCTTCCTTGCTGTCGTAGAATCTTCTTGTAACTTCCTTAATGCGTTGTAGGACTTCAGGTTCAGGCGTGAGTTCTCGCAGGAATCTCGTCGGGAACTGCGAGTTTACGTGTAGAATTCTTCTGAGGGCCTTGTTTTGTAAGGCTTGCAGTCTAGATAGATGTTTGGTGGCAGCATTTCCCCACACGGTGCAGGCATATTCCATGATGGGGCGAATAAACATACGGTATATGAGCAGCCCATGGTCGCTGGAGAGAGTTGAGTTCTCGTTGAGGAGGGGGTAGAGAGCCCCCAGGCGCTGGTCAACTTTTCTTCGGACGGCGGTGATGTGCTGTTGCCAGGTAAGTTTTGCATCCATTATGACTCCTAGGTATGTGGCCATAGGTTGCCAGTCCATCTCCACTCCAAACAGCTGAAGCGCAGGTATCTGTGTGGGTCTCTTCCGTGTGAAGATGATTGCTTGACTCTTCTGTGCATTAAATTTCAGTCTCCATTTTCGGGACCAGTTCTCGATGTTTCGGCAGGCGTCGCGTAGTCGATGATGCATGATTATGGCCCATCTGCTCCGGGTGTAGACCGCTGTGTCGTCCGCGTATAGAGCCACTTCTACACGCGGTGTCCGAGGTAGGTCCGCTGTGTACAAAGAGTACAGGGTTGGCCCAAGCACTGACCCCTGCGGGACTCCAGCAGCGACAGGTCGTAGCGTCGAGGTGGCGTCGCTGATTCTGACTCGGAAGGATCGTCCTTGAAGGTAGGAAGCGAGCAGGACTACATAAGGTTTGGGAAACTGTAGGTGTTGAAGTTTCCACAGTAGTCCTGTGTGCCAAACACTATCAAAGGCACGAGAGACGTCCAAAAAGATGGCCCCACAGAATTCTCGCTGGTTGAAAGCTTGAGTGATTTCTTCTACAACTCTCAGCAGTTGATGTGTGGTTGAATGTTGGCATCTGAATCCAAATTGCTCATCAGGCAGCATGTGATGGCGATCTATGAGAGTCTTGATACGCTTCAGCAGAAGCCTCTCAAAAACCTTGCTGAGATGAGAGAGTAGGCTGATCGGTCGGTAACTTCGAGGGTCCTTTCTGGATTTGCCTGGTTTGGGAACCGGCACAACTATGGCTTGTTTCCAGGCAGTTGGATAATTCTTCAGACGCAGGATGATGTTGAACAGAGCAGCAATGTAGATGTATGCGTTTGGTGGTAGTTCTTTCAGCATCTTCCCGTTGATGTTATCAAGACCTGGCGCTTTCTGGTTGTTTAGTCCACGAATGCAGACGTCGACTTCTTCTGGAGTAATTGGTGGTATGTCCTCTTCTTCCACTCTGTCAGGTGCTTGTAGGTATTCTTCAATTTCATGTTCAATCCGATGTACATGATTCCCATCCACCGGGTCGTCCACTGGTGTGAAGTTGTTTTCAAAAACGTCTGCAATGGCATTCGCTTTGTCTGCAGGAGTGTAGACGATACCATTGGGCGTTTCAAGTGGTGGTATCGTTGCCTTCCGCTTCGTGAAGAATCTGACAGTGTCCCAGGCTTCCGGATCGGGTGTAAACTCTTGCAGTTTGTCTGCCCATTGTCTGTTCCTGTAGTTTATGATGGCAGCCTTGATGCTTCTTCTCAGTAAGTTGATTCGTCGTTTCAGGGCCTGGTCCCTTGTCAGTCGCCAGTCCTTACAGAGCCTGTTCCTCTCACGTATCAGGTCAAGTATTTCCTGCGGAAGTCCTGGTCTTGTTGTCTGCTGTCTTCTAGTCATCGGTGTCGAGGTGGTAATGGCCGTTTGCAGGACGTCGTCAAGTGTCGCTAGCTCAGCCTCGATGTCTTCAGCGTCCGGATGAAGTGGTAATTCTTGATTGATAACTTCTTTATACCGATCCCAGTTCGTCCTTCTGAAATTCCATTTGGGTGGCTGATGAGTCGCTTGTGCAGCCAGGCGAAAAATGACCGGCAGATGATTTGAGTTTAGTGCGTGCCGCACCTCTGCTGTCAGGAATTGATTGAGCCCCTTCGTTATGGCTATGTCAATTACGTCCGGATTGCCATGAGACGGGTAGCAGGTAGGTTCATCCGGGCCGCACGCAAAGGCATTTGCCTGTTGGTAGCAAGCGCGGGAGGCGCGGCGCGGCGGCGCGGCGGCGCGCCGAGTGGCGGCCGCTCTCTCGGCCGTCCGCGCCCGCCCGCGACACTGGCTGGGCCAGGCGCGTGCGCGGCATTCCGAGTTAGGATGCCGAGCGAGGAGGACCGCGTTACGCAGGCGCAGGGAGCGGCGGGCGGCCGCTCTCTCGGCCGTCCGCGCCCGCCCGCGACACTGGCTGGGCCAGGCGCGTGCGCGGCATTCCGAGTTAGGATGCCGAGCGAGGAGGACCGCGTTACGCAGGCGCAGGGAGCGGCGGACTGCCGCGCGGCGGGACTGCCTCGGGCGACCGAGGCAGCTCTGTCGGCGGCTGCATCCGGCCCCCCACGTATGACGACGCTGCAATCGACTGCGGACTGCGCTGCGGTACACCCAATGCGCACTAGCCCGCTCACACCAGAGCAGGTGTACCTAGTTGTACACCGACTATCGCGGGGCATTGTGTACCCTGAACAGGAAGCCGACGAACGAGCACTCCGCGCGTTCCAACAGCACCTGAGGTCACTTGGCTGCGAGGTATTCGAAGATGTGAGCGTACCGTCGGGAGCCAGTGAAGAGACCTCAGATACGCCGTTTGCTGTACCGTCAGGCGCGACGACAGAGCACGCCACTGCCCTGCCACGAGACAGCACAATCCCAGAGGCCAACCTTGGCGAACTGCTCGAGGCGGAAACCATGGATACAGCGCAGCCCTCTAGAAAGAGGCCTGCAGCTGCGGAGGAGGAAGATTCCGCCGCCATCTCTGATTCTACCTGCATGCAAAGTCAGAAGAAGAAGACGCCAGAAGCTGCTGCCCACTCGGAGGCAGATCAGGGGACCGACGACGGCTTCGTTGTCCCGAAGCGGCGGCACACTGCTCGGGCCAAACGGCTTGAGAGAGTGCAGCCGCTGCCGACAGCGAACTCATTCGTCGACGTTCCTGACGAGCCGGAGCCCATGGACGAAGCTGAGGCACCCAAGAGGCGGGCACCCGCCCCGCCACCGATTACAGTATCGTGGAAGGACACGTACCAGTCCTTCCTCGAGAAGTTCCAGACGGTATCGTCCACCGCCAAGATTAAATGTGCCGGTCGGGACTTGTACAGAGTTTCGATCGGCACAATGGAGGAGTACCGGGCTGCCATGCGGCTCATAGAGAAGGAGAAGCTGCATTGCTACACCCACAATGCGGAGCCAATGAAGCAGCTGAAGGTGGTTTTTCGCCGCCTCCCGCTGAAGATGGAGACCGACCACCTCAAGGGTGAACTAGCTGGGCTGGGCTTCATGGCCAGCTCGGTCACGCTCATGAAGTCGCCCAGGACGAGGAGGCCCATGCCACTGTTCTTGGTTGTCCTCCCGGACAACCTCGAAAACCGCAAAATTTTCCAGGTGCAGATGGTGGCCAGGATTGCAGTGGAAGTGGAGCCGCTCAAGGCCAAGGGGAGGCGCGCCCAGTGCTTCTCCTGCCAAGGGCTTGACCACGTGGCGCGCTACTGCACGATGCCGGCCCGCTGCGTCAAGTGCGCCGACTCCCACCAGAGTCGAGACTGCACAAAGAAGAGGGAGGAGGCGCCCAAGTGCTGCAACTGTAGCGAGCCACATGTGGCGAGCTACAGAGGCTGCGCCGCCTTCAAACGCGGCCCACGGCAGCAAGGACGTGCGGCACCGGCACGAAAGGTGCAACCAGGCACCAGCTTCGCCTCTGCCACCAAGGGGGAGTCCTCGGACGCCCCCAGGGGGCGGCGGGCGGATGTCGCGACCACCAAGGCGCCCAACGAAGCAACTGGCGCCCAGGACGACCAACACCAGGGCGGACGGCTAAACCGTCCCCCCACCTCAGACAGGCCGCAAGCTGCTAGGCGTGCGGTCCCGCTAACGGACGCAGCCACTCCGCTGCGCCCCGCCGCCCACGCACCCGCAACCGCAGCACCTCCTGCAGCAATTCCGCGACCAGAAGCAGCAGACCTGGGAGCAATGTTGAGCTCCCTCTCTGCCCTGCTACAGCAACTGCCGGTGCTCGTCACCGCCGTAACGGGGGCCCTCCAGGCCGCTACCGTCGCCACGAAACCACACCATGGATAACGTCCTTATCCACGGTCTGACCATCTGTGGTTTCAATGCCAACAGCCTGTTTCCACAACAGGGTGAGTTTCGTCAGTTCATGCAGGACGAGGCCATCGACCTGTGCCTGATCTGCGAAACTCACCTCAAGCCAGGAGTTCTTGTGAAGGTAGCAAACTATGTTTGCTACCGCAACGACAGGCCGACGGCAGGCGGGGGTACCGCCATCTACGTCCGCGCCTCACTCCGGCACCACCAGGTGCTGCTCCCCGCCATGGCCACCCTGGAAGTCACCGGGGTGAACGTCACGACGGCTGTGGGGCAAATAACCTTCGTGGCTGCATACAGGCCACCACGTGGACACCTCCAGGAGGCAGACGTCGACGCACTGCTGGCGATTGGGGGGAGGGTCTTCATTGCGGGTGACTTCAATGCGAAACACCCGGAATGGAACTCCCGCCTCACGAACGTCAGTGGCCGCCGACTTCTTCGCGCAGCCCAGAGGAATGGCGCCCTGGTACTGGGCCCACAGGACCACACCATCTTCCCGGCCAGGGGGCGGTCGGACGTGCTCGACGTCGCCGTCATAAAAGGCATCGGGCACCACACGACCGCCACCACGCGGTGTGCGATGTCGTCCGACCACCTGCCGGTGGTCTATGGAATCGACATCGCTGGAGCCATGCTCCCGCCACGTCGGCAGACGTACCGGCGCCTGGACAGCGATCGATTTCAGGACAACGTCCTGGCATCACTGGCGGACTCACCTGACCCCGCGGCAGTGGGGGCGGATGCCGCCCTTCAATTCTTCACGCGTCAGCTGCTGCAGGCAGCCGATGCGGCCTCCCCTGCCCCTCCACAGGGTACCAGGGACTTCTCCCGTAACCTGCCGCCTCCCATCCGGGACGCAATACGGGAGAAGAACCGCCTCTTCCGGGAGTGGCAGCTCACGCGCCAACCCGCAACGAAACGGCGCCTCAACCGCATGCGGAGAGACATCAAAGCGGCGGCTGAGGCGCACAGGAACAACGTATGGACAGACTTCGTCGCCTCCCTCAACACCGAGGACGGCAGCGCGTGGCGGACTGTGAAGTCCTTCCTACGCAGAAGGCAACGCGTCCCGCCGCTACTCGTCGGACAAGATGTCGTCTGCAGCCCGGACGGCAAGGCAGGCGCCCTGGCGGACCACTTCGAGCTGTCATTCACCCCGGTGGATGATAACATCGACGAGGAGCACCTCCACCGGGTTGAGGAGCAGCTCCCAGTGTTCCTGGAAGCCAGGGACGCCGCGGACGAGATCGACCCCATCACCGAGGAGGAGGTGGCCGTGCAGATAACGGCGCTCAACACCAAGAAGGCTGGCGGGGCTGACGGCGTCACCAACCATCTGCTGAAGAGCCTGCCGGCGGGTGCACACCCATTCCTGGCGGGCATCTTCAACCAGGTCCTTCGCTCTGGGGTCTACCCCTCTGTATGGAAACATGCAGAGGTGGTGGCAATCCCCAAGGCAAACAAGGACCCACGGGACGCCGCCAACTATAGGCCAATCAGTCTGCTGCCGGCACTCTCGAAGGTGTTCGAGCGCCTGTACGCCAGACGCCTGCTCCGCCACGTGACAGCGGAGGGCATCATTCCCGACGAGCAGTTCGGCTTTAGGAGGGGCCATTCCACCGTCCACCAGCTGATGCGGATGGTAGAAGAAGCCATGCGCGCCCTGGAGACTCGGGAATACCTTGGGGCGGTGTTCCTGGACGTCTCTAGGGCATTCGACTCCGTGTGGCACGACGGCCTCGTGTACAAACTTTTTGTGCACGGGGTACCGACGTCGCACGGAGTCCTCCTCCGGTCATACCTAGCCGAGCGGTCCTTCCATGTCAGGCTGGAAGACGGGACATCCACCCACCGATACATCCGTGCTGGAGTGCCGCAGGGGTCCGTTCTTGGGCCCCTACTGTACTCTCTGTACACCGCCGACGCTCCGCGCGTGACGCCGGTGAAGTTGGCACTATATGCTGACGACACTGCGCTGTTCGTGCGGAGCATGAAGGCGGTCGAGATGCGCCGTCTTCTCCAACGAGGTTGCGAGGCTCTTGGCGCCTGGTCGACCAAGTGGCGCCTCAAACAAAACGCGGCGAAGAGCCAGGCGGTGGTGTTCACTAGACGACCACTGCCGCCCGATCTTCCGCCAGTCACCGTCATGGGCAGCCCCGTCCCATGGAGCAAGACCGGCCGCTACCTGGGTGTCACATTGGACCACAAGCTGACATGGAAGCCGCACATCGAGGACGTCAGGGGCAGAGCAATAGGGCGCCTACGCGTCCTGTACCCTCTGCTCAATCCCTCGTCTGCGCTGCCTCCTCACCACGGCATCACGCTGTACCTGGCGCTGGTACGTCCAGTGCTGGAATACGCGGCTGTGGTGTGGGGCAACGCGGCCGAGACACACATCAGCAAGCTGCAGAGGGTGCAGAACAGGGCGCTCAAGCTCGCTCTGCGCCTGCCGAGGCTATACTCGACCGCTCGGCTACACGAGCAGACCGGAATACCCCTCCTCCGCGACCGCTTCAAGCAATCGGCGCGGGCCTTCTACGAGCGGGCCGAACGGTCCGACAACCGGCTCATCAGGGATCTGGGCCATCCTGCACACCACAGGCCAACAACACGCTGGCCTGACCTGTTGCGGGAGTGAAAACTTCCGCAATAGACACAGGACATCCCCATCCACGAAGAAACCAACCAGAGGCCAATCCAAGAAGAGAGTTAGTCCCTCCGAAACGAAAGGCTCCCGCAGGAATAGCAGTTGACTGCTTAGCCTGCTCCTGCACGGGTCAGGGCAGACCCGTAAGGTCGAACAGCAGCAGCGTGCGCGGCTATTCTCTGCTGCGCGCCCCTCGCTGTTGTGCGTCGTCGAAGGAGAGAAGGAAGCGAAAGCAAGGGGAAAAAAGAAAAGAGAACAGGCAAAAGATGGCAGACCAGGCGGCTACGAACGAGACTGCCGCGGCACCCGCCGCCACCGGCACTACGAAGAAGGCCAAGTCTGCGTCGTCTGCGAAGAAGCCGCGCGCCAAGCCTGCGCACCCGCGCACCTCTGAGATGGTGACGGCCGCCATCAAGAGTCTGAAGGAGCGCGGCGGGTCGTCGCTGCAGGCGATCAAGAAGTACATTGCCGCGCACTACAAGCTGGACGCGGAGAAGCTGGCGCCCTTTATCAAGAAGTACCTCAAGTCGGCCGTCGTGGCTGGCGAGCTGGTGCAGACGAAGGGGAAGGGCGCGTCGGGCTCTTTCAAGCTTGCCGGCGCCGGCGGCGGGGCGGCCGAGGGCGGCAAGGCTCGTGGTGGCGGCGGTGGTGCGAAGAAGAAGCGCGCCGCTCCGGCCAGCAAGGAGAAGAAGGGGGCCCGTGCGGCCGGCGCAAAGAAGGCTGGCGGCGTGAAGGCGGCGACCGGTCGGAAGGCGGGCGCCGCCAAGAAGGCGTCTGCGGCGTCGGCCGCTCCCGCGGGTGCGAAGAAGGCGGCTGCGGCCAAGCCGGCCAAGGCCAAGTCGCCGTCGAAGGCGAAGAAGGCCGCCAAGGTTCCGACGAAGAAGCCGAAGGCGCCGCGCCCGAAGAAGGCGACGGCGACGCCGTCTAAGGCGAAGGCTTCGCCCAAGAAGAAGAAGTAAAAAGGGCAGGGAAGGGTTGGCGGTTGACACCGTCGCCTGGTGGCCGGCGCGCAACCAGAGGCTGTCGCGCGGTCCCGGACAAAAACAAAAACGGCCCTTCTCAGGGCCATCAAAGCACGTCGGGAAGGTGTTGATTGTCGTGTCGTGTCGTGGTCGGTCGGTTGCCTTGTTGTCTGTCTGTCTTGCTTGCTGGCGTTTGTTTGTTTCATGTGTGGATGGTGGTTGGATTGTGGGGTCGTTGGCGGGCGTGGGCGGCGGCGCCGCGGTTGGTGTTACATAAAGTGTATTTTACTTTTATTATTTCTACCTATTTATTTTGCGCCGCGTTTGTTTGTTTGTCTTGGTGGTGGTTTTGGAATAGTCTTTTTTGGCTTTGCTTTCCGGGCGTCACGTTTTGTGCCGTGGCCTGTGTGGGTGGCGCTATTGACGCTTGCGACTTGGCTCGGCCGGTGCGGTGCTTTTTTTTTTCTTTTGGAAACGGCGGCGCCGGGCCGGGCCGGGGGTGGGACGACTGGACTGGAGAGTGAGTGGGGAACTAGTCGTTGCGACCGACAAAGTTTTGCTCGCGACGGAGAGACGTTAGTGGCCCTGAAAAGGGCCGTTTTGTTTGTTTGGCGGTGTGCGGGTTTAGGCGCGCTCGCCGCGGATGCGGCGCGCGAGCTGGATGTCCTTGGGCATGATGGTGACTCGCTTGGCGTGGATTGCGCACAGGTTGGTGTCTTCGAAGAGGCCGACGAGGTAGGCCTCGCTGGCCTCCTGCAGGGCCATGACTGCGGAGCTCTGGAAGCGCAGGTCGGTCTTGAAGTCCTGGGCGATCTCGCGCACTAGGCGCTGGAATGGCAGCTTGCGGATGAGCAGCTCTGTGCTCTTCTGGTAGCGCCTGATTTCTCGCAGGGCGACGGTGCCCGGCCTGTAGCGGTGGGGCTTCTTGACGCCGCCGGTGGCGGGCGCGCTCTTCCTCGCCGCCTTGGTGGCGAGCTGTTTGCGCGGCGCCTTTCCGCCGGTGGACTTGCGGGCCGTTTGCTTTGTCCGGGCCATGGCTACTGCGGATGCGGATGCGGATGCGGATGCGGCGTGGAGGATATGCGTGCGCGACGGCGTCCGGTGCTGCCTTGACAACGGGCCCGCGCGCCCCGGGTGCTGCGCTTATATGCCCTCGGTGCGCGGTGGTGGGGGGAGGGGAGGGCGGGCCGCGGGGCCCCAGAGTCTATATAGGGGGGCGGCGCGCGCGCTGGGCGCCACAACCGTAGCCGACTCGCTAGCGCCGGGTGAGGAGCTTGCCTTGCTTTCTGTTTTTTATATTATTGTGGTTGAGACGCTTGAAGAAGAAGAATGACAGGCCGCGGCAAGGGAGGAAAGGGGCTCGGCAAGGGTGGCGCCAAGCGGCACCGCAAGGTGTTGCGCGACAACATCCAGGGCATCACGAAGCCCGCGATCCGCCGCCTGGCGCGCAGGGGCGGCGTGAAGCGCATCTCTGGTCTGATCTACGAGGAGACGCGCGGAGTGCTGAAGGTGTTCCTGGAGAACGTGATCCGCGACGCGGTGACGTACACTGAGCACGCCAAGCGCAAGACTGTGACGGCCATGGACGTGGTGTACGCCCTGAAGAGGCAGGGGCGCACCCTGTACGGTTTCGGCGGTTAGGCGGTGTGAGACCGAAGGAAGGAAAGAGAGATAGATTGAAAAACGGCCCTTTTCAGGGCCACCACAGTGTTCGGAAGTTGAAAAGTGCGAAAGAGTCTGTGTTGCTGGTTTTTCTTTTCCTTTTTAGTCTACTTGGCCTTTTAGTTTTGTTTGGAGTTTTTTTTGACGTGGTGTGCGGTGCGGTTGGGAGGGAAGGAAGCGTGCCCTTGCGTTGTGTGAGCTCCTTCCTTCCTTCCTTCCCCTCCCTCTTTGCTTGTATGCTTCTTGTCGGTGGATGGGCTGTGTGTTGCGGCGCGGCTGAGCGCCGAGGGGTTATTTTTGAGGTGTGTTGTTGTGCGCCACGTGTGCTGGTTAATGGTCGCGAGACTGTGCGTGCGTGGAGTTGAGTGGAGGAGGTGGCCAAGTACGTGTGTACAAGATGGCGGCGCCTGTGTGTGTAAGAAGGAAAAAAAAACCGTACACAGAGAGAGAGAGAGAGAGAGAGAGAGAGAGAGAGAGAGAGAAAAGTGGTGCGACGAACGACTGGAATTCTGCTTTGGACGTAGGTTTGTGTGGTGGCCCTGAAAAGGGCCGATTGTGTTTTGTTTTTTGAGCCGAGGCGGCAAATGGCGCGCTGCGTGCCAAGGGAGCACGCGGCGGTTGCCGATTGCGCTGTCTCTCTTTTAGGCCTTCTTCTCGGTCTTCTTTGGCAGCAGGACGGCCTGGATGTTGGGCAGGACACCTCCCTGTGCGATGGTGACGCCCGACAAGAGCTTGTTGAGCTCCTCGTCGTTGCGTATGGCGAGCTGCAGGTGGCGCGGGATGATGCGCGTCTTCTTGTTGTCGCGGGCCGCGTTTCCGGCCAGCTCGAGCACCTCAGCCGCGAGGTACTCCATGACGGCGGCGAGGTAGACGGGCGCCCCGGCGCCGACGCGCTCGGCGTAGTTTCCCTTGCGCAGGAGGCGGTGGATTCTGCCGACCGGGAACTGGAGCCCAGCCCTGCTTGAGCGGGACTTTGACTTGCCCTTGACTTTGCCTCCCTTTCCGCGTCCGGACATGGCGATGGGCTAGTTTGGAAAGAAGCGAGAAAGAAAAAGCACAACGCCCCAAACGGTGCGAGCCGCAGCGAGTCGAGCAGCGGAGTGCGTGCCGGCGCCGGCGGGGTGGGGGTCCTTTATGGGCTCGGGTGCGGCGGCCGGTTGCGCGCGCGCCCCATTGGTCGGCGGCCGCAGCAGGGCGAGCTGGTAAAGGTGCGGCGGCGGCGTGCGGCGGGTGCCACTGTGTGGGGAGACGCTGACTGGAGCGGAGCGCCTGACTGACTGACTGACTGCGCGCTGCCTGCCTGCCTGCCTGCCTGCCTGCCTGTTTGTTCGTGATGCCGCCCAAGACTAGCGGGAAAGCCGCCAAGAAGGCTGGCAAGGCGCAGAAGAACATTTCGAAGGGCGACAAGAAGAAGAAGCGCAAGAGGAAGGAGAGCTATGCCATCTACATCTACAAGGTGCTGAAGCAGGTGCACCCTGACACGGGCATCTCTTCGAAGGCGATGAGCATCATGAACAGCTTCGTGAACGACATTTTCGAGCGCATTGCGGCCGAGGCTTCTCGCCTGGCGCACTACAACAAGCGCTCGACCATCACGTCCCGCGAGATCCAGACCGCTGTGCGGCTCTTGCTGCCTGGCGAGCTGGCCAAGCACGCGGTGAGCGAGGGCACGAAGGCGGTGACCAAGTACACGAGCTCCAAGTAAGGAGGTGGCTCTTGGAAATAGGAGGCTCGTCCGCGGCGCGGCGAAGAAAAGAAAAAACGGCCCTTTTCAGGGCCACCAAAATGCCTTTGCGGGAAGGGCGGAATTGTTGTTGTTGTTGTTGTTGTTGTTGTGAGCGGGTGGACGGGCGGCACAGCTGTAGCTGTAGCTTGTGGTGTGGTGTGGTGCGGCGCCGGCGCCTTTGGTTTTGGTGTGACGTTGGGATACGCACTTTAGGCCACAGCCGGGTCGTGGGCGTGGGTGTTTCGAGACGTGTTGGTGTTAGGGGGGCGGATCGCTGGAGTTGGCTTGTTTGATATATATATTTTTTTTTTTTTTTTTGTCCCCTTTGTATGGTATGGCCGGAGGTGTGGAACGGAAAGCAAACCGCGATTGTCGGATGTCACACCGTTGGTGGCGAGGGTGAGAAACACGTTGCCGCCTACAGCTGCTTCTACGCCGAGCGGGTGGGTTAAGTTAGTAGTTGGTTGGTTGGGCGACGTAAAAGTGGAGCGTGGAGGTGTGTGTGAACGTGAGGAGACACGCATTGCATTGTATTTGTACGCGCGAGGTGAGTTAGGAGACCACGCGCCACGACGTACGGTGCCCTCTTTCGACCTGACGTCTGACGTCTGGAGGCGGTGTCGTCATTCTGGATGTACGTGTATTTTCCGCTCAGTTGAGTGAGGTGACGCGAGACGACGGCGTCGGTGGTGTTTTTGTTTTGTTGTTGGCGCCCCGGGGATGAAGAGGGGCACCCGACGGTAACGAGAGGTTGCACTTTGTGATCGGTCGAATGTCCGGGGAGCGAGGAATAGGGTGGGGGGTTGAAAAGAAACGCCAGTGTAGGGCAACGGGACGGTGAACGTTCCCGTGGTGTCGGAGGTGTGCAGTGGGGGGGAGGAAAAAAAAAAAGCGCGTAACGGCGCGGCTGCCGTGGTGGAAACGTTCTCTCCAACTGTGGTGGTGTCCCCTGTGTGTTTTGTTGTTCTCTATATCGTGTGTCCCCTCGCACAAGACGCTCTCTGGGCGGGTTTGATTCATTCATTTTTGCATAGTCACGTAGCGTAGAATGGAATGCGCAAGAGTTGAGTGAGACTGGCGACGGTATATGGTCTGAGCAGCGTCAGCTGCACTGCACTCCCCGGAAAAGAATCTTGGATGCCGTGCTAACTGAAATTTGGTGGACGGGGTTCTCAAGGCTGTTTTGCTATTTTCTTGTTTGTTTGTCTCTAGTTAAGATGGTGAAATGACGTCGAAGAAGCAGTATTGCAAATACTGTTATGGAAATGCCCTAGTTTGATGAAAGGAAATGTGTGTTGAATATACAGGATGGTAAAGACCAAGTGCGTTGAAAGAAACGTTGTGAAGGAACGAACGTTCCCTGAATTGGTTTCTTTTTGTTCCCGAGTTGTGTACAATGGACGACGGTTGTGCCATATCGCAGCATTGCATCATCCCCAGGTTTGATTTCAATTGAGCGATAAAAAAAGGAAAAAGAGAAGAACAAGAACACTATCGAAATGGTCTATGGTGTGTGACCCACAATTGTTGTCTTTAAATCACTTACCCAACCATGTCGTAAAAATATTTTTTTTTTTTTTTTTTTTTTTTTTTTTTTTTTTACAGTGGCTGCCGAATGACCTAGATGTAACAGAGAGAGAGAGAAACACATGGCGTGTCAGATGTTTGTTTTCTTTTCCCCCCCCCCCCCCCCCTCTCGTCAAGTGGCAAATGCGAACACCGTCAGCTGTAATTGACGATCGACACTAGTATGGCGCGAAAAGGGGGTGCGACCTGTGCAGTTGTGGGTGAAACTTTGGGTGATGGGCTGTCATGCGGCATCGCGTGCGTTCATTACCCCTCGGCGGCGGCGGCGGCGGCGGCGGCGGCGCCGCAGCTCCGTCCAGCTCGCGCTCTCGGAAACAACCCTCTCGTAATGCCGCGTCTCCTCCGTCACTGCAATTTTCAAAGGGAAACCTGTGTGGCCGGTGGGGGTGTGTCAACCGTTGGCCCTCAAGCTCCGCCGACAAAAAGTGTTGAGTGTATCCAGTGTGAGAGAGGTTGACGCTTTTCGTGGTGTGTGTGTGTGTGTGTGTGTGTGTGTGTGTGGCAATGTTTTGAAAAGTTTGCAACGTACGTTAAGAAGTGTTGACGCTGAAACTTGCGGGCTGTGTGGCCCTGGTGGTTGGCTGGCTGGAGACGCGGGCGTGTCCAGTCGGTCGGTTGTTGTGGCTGAAAGGTACGTATACGGTTCCGCCGTCCCGTCGGAACTGCGTCTGTCTGGAAGGTATGACGTGACGTGCAGTTTTTATTAGGTCAGCCCTTGTTGTGTATTGTTCCATTTGTTGCTCACTCGTCACCCGTATTTGGTGTGGCGATGTATGTGGACGTACTGCTGGATCAGTGTCAGGGTTTCCGTGGGAGGTGTTGGTTGGGTTGGATTTGCCTGACACGGCTGAGTCCGCAATTGGCCTGCCGTTCGTTGATGCGATATGTGGGTTCTGAGGAAGAATGTGTACGAGATAGTTGCCCCTGCCCTGCCCTTTCTTTCGCGTTCGTGTGTGCCCCCCTTGTTGTGTAGTGTGGGTTGAACATGGTTCTTTACCGAGTGGGGGGGAATGGGATGGACGGATCCGTTGCTGTTGCTGTCACCGTCAAGACAACGCACGCACGCACGCACGCACCCCTGTCCTACGAGAAGGTGTGTCAACCGGGGTTTCGGTAGTCGTGTGTGTAGGGGACGGGGAGAAGCAAAGTGGAGAGTGCGGCACGGGCAGAGAGTGGAATTGGGGCGCGTTGATGTTGGGAAACATGCCCCAAGGGTTGCGGGATGATGTGGCGGTGAGAGCGGGGGGCGGGGGAGAAAAGAAAAGCGAAAAAGAACTAAGGAAGAGGAGGAGGCGTGCGTGTGCGCAGTGGCGGGGCCCCAAAGACCTGTCGTGTGGTGTCGGCCGAACGCGAGCGCGAACGCGAACGCGAACGCGTGTGCGGGGCAGCGTCGGCACGGAGAAGCGAGGAGGAGAGAGAGAGAGAGAGCTGGTCTGATGGGTATTTTTTACCCCCTGTACTCGAAGGACCGGATCTGTCCTTGATCCCTGCCTTCTGTCTGATTATGTTGGGTAACAAAATGATGGGATGATAGGGTCTCTTGGGTGTGTGTAGATGTTTGTTTGTTTGAGTGAGTGTTATGGTGTTTGTATTTTATTTTTGTTTATCATGGTATGTTGTAGTTTGTGGTGTTTTGTCGTGATGGGAAATGTCGTTCTTGGGTCGGGTGGATTTTGGTCCCAGATTTCTGATGAGTGGGTGGTTCGAATCCGTGGTTTGGTGGAAAAAAAACAAAAAAAAAAAAAAAAAAAAACTTTATGGATTTTTCTTTGGATGATTTCCGGGATTTTGATTGAGTATGTTATGGTTTGTGTATATGTCTCGGTTTGTCTGGTACCGGCCGGCATCAGCAGTAATTCTGAAGTATTTGTTCTGCACCCTTTTTTACTCTTGTTATGTTTGGTGTCTGCGGCCATTGACGAGATTTTTCAGAGCCGTAAGTGATGGCTGGTTCCTATGACGGTTTTGAAGATTTTCTTTTTGGCGCGCATATTTATTCTGTTTCCTTTGATGATTGGGTACAGTCTGAATATTGCTGCTGCAGCCTTGTTACAAACGTGTGTAACATGGTCTCTAAATGTCAACCTCTTGTCCAGCTTGATGCCTAGATACTTTATTGTGCCTGACCATGGAAGATTGTTATTTCTGAGGCGTATATGCAGGTTAGGAGGTATTCTTTTTGAATGTGAATCGTATTGTATTGCTTGGGTTTTCTCCGCGTTTATTGTTTTTTTGGTTAGCCCATTTCTGGATGGATTGTAGGTGTTGCTCTATTTTTGTGACTCTATATTGCAGGTTAGAACTGCTGCGGTAGACTGCAGTGTCGTCTGCAAATAGTGACAAGTGTCCTCCCAGCTGTTTGTTTGTGTATATTGAGTAGAGAATGGGCCCCAGCACTGAGCCTTGCGGGACTCCAGCCTCTATGGATCTAGTGTTACTTGCCGCTCCTGGTACATGGACATAGAATGCTCTGTTGCGGAGAAAAGAAGCAATAATGTGGATGGGGCAGTTGTACTGGTGGAGCTTGTAGATAAGGCGTTATCCGAATGCTTTTCCAATGTCAAGCAGGACTGCTCCAGTACTGTGTCTAATGTTTCTGGCCTGACATATGTGCTCGACTAGTCTGGTCACCTGGTGGGTGGTGCTGTGTTCTTCGCGGAATCGGAATTGTTGTGGGATGATTATGTTGTTATCCTTTAAGAATTGAATTTCTTCAGTTCAGTTTGAATGAGCTTTCCGAGAACCTTTCCAAGGAAGTTGGCCTATAGTTTTGCGGAAATAATAAGTCCTTGTTTGGCTTTGGTAATGTGATGACTCGGGCCTGTTTCCAAGTAGTTTAGTCTGAAGCAAGCATTATATATTGATGTTAGATAGATAATTGATAGTTGCTGGAGGTAGGTGATGTAGTAGTTGCGGTTTGATGGAATCTGGGCCTGATGCCTTCTTAGGATGTGTGTATGTTTGTGATGTGATAAGATACGGGGTTTCTGCGTTTATTGGATTGTGAAAGATGTTCTGATCGGGGCACTTAGGATGCGGTTTTACCCTTCTGAGTACCATTTCCTGGTGGTCATCAGTTTCGTCATCTACCGCTTCTGGTGCTTGGAATTGCCTTTCTAGTGAATCCGCCAGTGCTTCAGCTCGGTCTGTGGGGTCGTTCCTTCCCCATGTAGATGTAGATGTTTCGTGTCTAGTTTACGAGTTTTAAGAAATTTCCAGAATTTTTCCTGGTCCCTTCCTGCTTCTCGTAACGTTTCCTCCCACGCCTCGCTACGGTGGTTTTCGGAGCTCTCTTTTTGATCCTCCCGGCCAATTGCTCTGATTTTCGTCGGTCGGCTGGGTCCCTGTAGTTTTGCCATCTCTTTCTGGCGCGCGCGGGCTGCGGTTGGCGCCTTTGGTGGCAACGGCCGGGGCAAGCAGCGGTGTGTGGTGTGGTGCGGGGCGGGCAGGGGCAGTGGTGGTTGACGGATGGCCTGGGGGCCGAAAAACGGGCCGGCCGGCGGACGGATGTTGAGAGAGGCGGCGCGCACGCGTCTCGCGCGGACACAGGCGCCACAGCGTTGATGATTGGAAGGAGGTGCGGTGCGGGGATGGGCCCAGGAAAAAAGACGGTCGTGGCCCCTGTCTTGGGTGCGTGTCGACGTCAGCACCGTCGGTGTGGTGTGGTGTGGTGTGGTGTGGTGTGGTGTGGTGTGGTGTGGTGTGGGCAGGGAGGGGGGAAAAGCGGGCTGCGGGCTGCGGGCTGCGGGCTGCGGGCTGCGGAGGGAATGGTGGTGGGGAGTAGGCACACATGTGGGCGGGCGCAAAATCGGCCGGTGCCCGTAAACCGCGGCGGATATTGGGTGGAAAAGAGGGAAATTGTAGAAAGGAAAACAAGCGGAGGGGGCGAATGTGGTGGGGTGGGGGGACGGGCGGGGGCGAGGCGACAGCTTGCTTTTTCTTTTTCATTTTATTTTATTTTGTTGTAGTGTTTTTGTTTTTTTTTGTTTTTTTGCGTGTGTGTGGCCTTGGAGAGGCTGGTCTTGTCTGGCTTACGCTTTGGGTGCGTGTGTTGGTACTTTTTCGTTTTTTCTTGTTCTGCAGAGCAGGGGCGGGGCGGTGGGAACGGCTGGCTGGCTGTGCCCAGAGGAGGAGGAGACGCTGGCGGCGGGCCCGGCTCCTGGGGCTGCTGTTGCATGCGCTGTGCAAAGAAAGGAAGAGTGGGTTTGTTTGGCTGGTGAAGTGCATTATTTAAGTGTGGGCTTGCCGGCCTGGCTCCGATGCGCAGGTAGATAGATGCCGGCGGCGACCGCAGGCAGGCGCGTTGTGTGTACAGAGGGACGAGCCATGTGTTTTGCAAGCAGGACGTGGCGTGCCGAGTGGAGAGGAGGCGGCGGCTCGGCTCGGTTCGGCCCGGTCCGGCGGTGCCGCGCTGTTGTCGCGGACGTGAGCGCCCCCTGGCGGGCGGGTGGTTGGCGGCGGCGTGGTGGACGCGTGTGGCAGTTGTGTGCACGGGTTGCTTGGGCGAGTGAGCAGTGGCTGGCGGTGTTGGCGCGTCGTCGGGGAGGTATGTGTTGCGGCCGCGTCTGCTGCGCGCTGCGTCGTTGTGTCGACTGTGTGTGGGCGTGGGCACGTGTGCTCTGGCGAGGGCGTCGTAAAAAAGTGGGTCGCGGTGTGCGTGCGTAGCCCGTGATGATGTATTGTGCGTCGCGTCGTTGTGTGCGAAACGGATGCCGAGAGGTGTGTGGTGAGTGCGAAGCGCGAATGTGCGGCGTTTGGCGGTTTCGGTGTGTTTTCTGTTTTTGCGGCGTGAGAGTGGGGCTGGCTGGCTGGCTGGCTGGCTGGCTGTTTGTTGTTGGTGTTGCCTTGTGTGTGTAGGTTGATGGCGCGACGCGGAGGGGACGCCGTTTGCTGCGTGCCTTGCCTCGCGTGTGTTGGCGCGCCGTGCATGTGTTTGGGTCGTGGGGGCGGTGTTTTTGTTTGTATTTGGATTTTCATTTTTTGGCGTGTTGTGTCGTGTATGGCAAGGGCGAGAGGAGTAGTGCGGTAGTGTCGTTGCGGCACGGGCGTCTGGTGGGGCTGTGCGTCGTGGCGGGGAAGGTGTGTAGGTTGCGGCGATGCGGCGAGCCCAGCCCGTCGTTTGACGGTGTGCCGGGTGAGTTGCGCTGCGAATCGAGTGTGGCGGGAAGGGAGCTGCGTGGCGCCTGCGTCCGTTGGCAGCAGGGGCTGTGCCTTTTGAGAGTTTGTTTGATTTCGGGACGACGACGACGACGACGACTGGTTGGTTGGTGGGTGGGGTGGCGTGCACGTTTGTCGTACTGGGCGAGTCGATTGCCTGCCGGCTGGCGAAAGGTGCGCCGCCGCCCGTCTCTCGCGCTCTGTGTTGTTTTTTTTTTTTTTCTGTGTGTGTCGGCTGCGTTTTTGTTTGCGGTGCGCGCGAAGACGGTGGTGCCGAAAGTGTGCCGGCGTGGCGTTGCGACCGCGACGAGCCGCGGGCGCGCCATTTGGCTGGTGTTGCGTGAAGAGCGGCTGTGTACGGGTAGTGGCTGTAGCCGTACGTGTACGTGCACGTGCATCCGGCCCGGCCAGCCCAGCCCAGCCCAGCCCAGCCCAGCCCAGCCGAGTCGGGTGAGCGGAGGCCGACACGTGGTGGTGCTGTGCTCTCTCGGCTCGGGGGGGTTTGTGTGTGTGTGTGTGTGTGTGCGTGCGTGCGTGTGTGTCTCGTTCGCTCTCCGGAATCTGCTCGTTCTGCTGATCCCCGCCTGTCGGCGTCGTTTATTTTTACTTATTTATTTTTTACCTGTTGTTTGTTTTTCGACGTCGTCTTGCAGTTTTGTCCTTTGCGGCGTGCCGACGACCCGCCGCGCGACCTTATGAAACCCCAAAGCGTGGCGTGGCGTGGCGTGGCGTGGCCGAGCCGCAGCAGCTAAGGGGGTGCGGCCGCCTCGACGCCTTAACCTCCTAAACTTCTTTAAGCCGTTAACGCAGCCACCTAAACTAACGTAACCTAACGTAAGCCCTTAGGCCAACCCCCAAGTCGCCTTAACCTAACGTACGTGACCGCAACCTTAGCTTAACGCCTACGTTAAGACGTGACGTCACGTCAACGCTTAACCTAACCCTGACGCCTTCTTAGCCTAACCTGACGTAACCTAAGGTAAGGTAACCGTTGAAAGAAAGAAACCACCTTTGTTTTGACGTTGAGGCGTGTAAGGTCGGCTGTGAGGGCAGATTCGGTGTGTCTGTAGTTGGGGCTGGCTGGTAATTTATTTTGTTTGTTTGTTTATCGTTGTCTTGTTTTCGCCTGTGGCGGGGGGGTTGGCGCTCCGTCGGCCGGTGCCATGTTGCGCAGGCGGCGATCGTAAAAAAGTAGAAAAAAAAAAAGAAAAAAGAAAAAAAAAATGTGTTGGAAGGGCTGTGGGTGTTGGCGGGCGAGGCGAGAGGAGGAGGACGGCCCGCGGCCGTGGCCCGACGGCTGCGGGCCGATCGGGAAAACGGCGGAAGGCGATGGGGCGGCGGAGGTGCGTTTGTGCACGGCCGTCATCGCCGCACGACTCGGCTCGTGTGGCTGTGGCGCCGGCCGCGGTGGCCGGGCTGCCGCGGCGACGGTGTGGGAGTTTTGACGAAGGTTTGGCCATTGTGGCGGGTCGTCGGCTGGGGCTGTGGGGGCGGCATTTGGGCGGGGGCGGCGATTCTCGGCGGGCCGACCCAGGCTGTGGCGCGCGGTGGCTGCAGTTTGGCCGTGGTTTGCGGCGCCGCCGCGGCGACTGGTTGGCGACCGTGGTGTCGGTGTGTGTAGCCCCATCCTCGGTGGTTTGAATGGCGCGGGTGGTTGCGGCGCAGGTTGGGGGCTGCTCCGCGCAGGCTGTCGGACGTTGGGCGGTAGCAAGCGCGGGAGGCGCGGCGCGGCGGCGCGGCGGCGCGCCGAGTGGCGGCCGCTCTCTCGGCCGTCCGCGCCCGCCCGCGACACTGGCTGGGCCAGGCGCGTGCGCGGCTATTCTCTGCTGCGCGCCCCTCGCTGTTGTGCGTCGTCGAAGGAGAGAAGGAAGCGAAAGCAAGGGGAAAAAAGAAAAGAGAACAGGCAAAAGATGGCAGACCAGGCGGCTACGAACGAGACTGCCGCGGCACCCGCCGCCACCGGCACTACGAAGAAGGCCAAGTCTGCGTCGTCTGCGAAGAAGCCGCGCGCCAAGCCTGCGCACCCGCGCACCTCTGAGATGGTGACGGCCGCCATCAAGAGTCTGAAGGAGCGCGGCGGGTCGTCGCTGCAGGCGATCAAGAAGTACATTGCCGCGCACTACAAGCTGGACGCGGAGAAGCTGGCGCCCTTTATCAAGAAGTACCTCAAGTCGGCCGTCGTGGCTGGCGAGCTGGTGCAGACGAAGGGGAAGGGCGCGTCGGGCTCTTTCAAGCTTGCCGGCGCCGGCGGCGGGGCGGCCGAGGGCGGCAAGGCTCGTGGTGGCGGCGGTGGTGCGAAGAAGAAGCGCGCCGCTCCGGCCAGCAAGGAGAAGAAGGGGGCCCGTGCGGCCGGCGCAAAGAAGGCTGGCGGCGTGAAGGCGGCGACCGGTCGGAAGGCGGGCGCCGCCAAGAAGGCGTCTGCGGCGTCGGCCGCTCCCGCGGGTGCGAAGAAGGCGGCTGCGGCCAAGCCGGCCAAGGCCAAGTCGCCGTCGAAGGCGAAGAAGGCCGCCAAGGTTCCGACGAAGAAGCCGAAGGCGCCGCGCCCGAAGAAGGCGACGGCGACGCCGTCTAAGGCGAAGGCTTCGCCCAAGAAGAAGAAGTAAAAAGGGCAGGGAAGGGTTGGCGGTTGACACCGTCGCCTGGAGGCCGGCGCGCAACCAGAGGCTGTCGCGCGGTCCCGGACAAAAACAAAAACGGCCCTTCTCAGGGCCATCAAAGCACGTCGGGAAGGTGTTGATTGTCGTGTCGTGTCGTGGTCGGTCGGTTGCCTTGTTGTCTGTCTGTCTGTCTTGCTTGCTGGCGTTTGTTTGTTTCATGTGTGGATGGTGGTTGGATTGTGGGGTCGTTGGCGGGCGTGGGCGGCGGCGCCGCGGTTGGTGTTACACAAAGTGTATTTTACTTTTATTATTTTTTACCTATTTATTTTGCGCCGCGTTTGTTTGTTTGTTTGTCTTGGTGGTGGTTTTGGAATAGTCTTTTTTGCTTTGCTTTGCTTTCCGGGCGTCACGTTTTGTGCCGTGGCCTGTGTGGGTGGCGCTATTGACGCTTGCGACTTGGTTCGGCCGGTGCGGTGCTTTTTTCTTTTTTTTGGAAACGGCGGCGCCGGGCCGGGCCGGGGGTGGGACGACTGGACTGGAGAGTGAGTGGGGAACTAGTCGTTGCGACCGACAAAGTTTTGCTCGCGACGGAGAGACGTTAGTGGCCCTGAAAAGGGCCGTTTTGTTTGTTTGGCGGTGTGCGGGTTTAGGCGCGCTCGCCGCGGATGCGGCGCGCGAGCTGGATGTCCTTGGGCATGATGGTGACTCGCTTGGCGTGGATTGCGCACAGGTTGGTGTCTTCGAAGAGGCCGACGAGGTAGGCCTCGCTGGCCTCCTGCAGGGCCATGACTGCGGAGCTCTGGAAGCGCAGGTCGGTCTTGAAGTCCTGGGCGATCTCGCGCACTAGGCGCTGGAATGGCAGCTTGCGGATGAGCAGCTCTGTGCTCTTCTGGTAGCGCCTGATTTCTCGCAGGGCGACGGTGCCCGGCCTGTAGCGGTGGGGCTTCTTGACGCCGCCGGTGGCGGGCGCGCTCTTCCTCGCCGCCTTGGTGGCGAGCTGTTTGCGCGGCGCCTTTCCGCCGGTGGACTTGCGGGCCGTTTGCTTTGTCCGGGCCATGGCTACTGCGGATGCGGATGCGGCGTGGAGGATATGCGTGCGCGACGGCGTCCGGTGCTGCCTTGACAACGGGCCCGCGCGCCCCGGGTGCTGCGCTTATATGCCCTCGGTGCGCGGTGGTGGGGGGAGGGGAGGGCGGGCCGCGGGGCCCCAGAGTCTATATAGGGGGGCGGCGCGCGCGCTGGGCGCCACAACCGTAGCCGACTCGCTAGCGCCGGGTGAGGAGCTTGCCTTGCTTTCTGTTTTTTATATTATTGTGGTTGAGACGCTTGAAGAAGAAGAATGACAGGCCGCGGCAAGGGAGGAAAGGGGCTCGGCAAGGGTGGCGCCAAGCGGCACCGCAAGGTGTTGCGCGACAACATCCAGGGCATCACGAAGCCCGCGATCCGCCGCCTGGCGCGCAGGGGCGGCGTGAAGCGCATCTCTGGTCTGATCTACGAGGAGACGCGCGGAGTGCTGAAGGTGTTCCTGGAGAACGTGATCCGCGACGCGGTGACGTACACTGAGCACGCCAAGCGCAAGACTGTGACGGCCATGGACGTGGTGTACGCCCTGAAGAGGCAGGGGCGCACCCTGTACGGTTTCGGCCGGTTAGGCGGTGTGAGACCGAAGGAAGGAAAGAGAGATAGATTGAAAAACGGCCCTTTTCAGGGCCACCACAGTGTTCGGAAGTTGAAAAGTGCGAAAGAGTCTGTGTTGCTGGTTTTTCTTTTCCTTTTTAGTCTACTTGGCCTTTTAGTTTTGTTTGGAGTTTTTTTTGACGTGGTGTGCGGTGCGGTTGGGAGGGAAGGAAGCGTGCCCTTGCGTTGTGTGAGCTCCTTCCTTCCTTCCTTCCTTCCCCTCCCTCTTTGCTTGTATGCTTCTTGTCGGTGGATGGGCTGTGTGTTGCGGCGCGGCTGAGCGCCGAGGGGTTATTTTTGAGGTGTGTTGTTGTGCGCCACGTGTGCTGGTTAATGGTCGCGAGACTGTGCGTGCGTGGAGTTGAGTGGAGGAGGTGGCCAAGTACGTGTGTACAAGATGGCGGCGCCTGTGTGTGTAAGAAGGAAAAAAAAACCGTACACAGAGAGAGAGAGAGAGAGAGAGAGAGAGAGAGAGAGAGAGAGAAAAGTGGTGCGACGAACGACTGGAATTCTGCTTTGGACGTAGGTTTGTGTGGTGGCCCTGAAAAGGGCCGATTGTGTTTTGTTTTTTGAGCCGAGGCGGCAAATGGCGCGCTGCGTGCCAAGGGAGCACGCGGCGGTTGCCGATTGCGCTGTCTCTCTTTTAGGCCTTCTTCTCGGTCTTCTTTGGCAGCAGGACGGCCTGGATGTTGGGCAGGACACCTCCCTGTGCGATGGTGACGCCCGACAAGAGCTTGTTGAGCTCCTCGTCGTTGCGTATGGCGAGCTGCAGGCGCGGGATGATGCGCGTCTTCTTGTTGTCGCGGGCCGCGTTTCCGGCCAGCTCGAGCACCTCAGCCGCGAGGTACTCCATGACGGCGGCGAGGTAGACGGGCGCCCCGGCGCCGACGCGCTCGGCGTAGTTTCCCTTGCGCAGGAGGCGGTGGATTCTGCCGACCGGGAACTGGAGCCCAGCCCTGCTTGAGCGGGACTTTGACTTGCCCTTGACTTTGCCTCCCTTTCCGCGTCCGGACATGGCGATGGGCTAGTTTGGAAAGAAGCGAGAAAGAAAAAGCACAACGCCCCAAACGGTGCGAGCCGCAGCGAGTCGAGCAGCGGAGTGCGTGCCGGCGCCGGCGGGGTGGGGGTCCTTTATGGGCTCGGGTGCGGCGGCCGGTTGCGCGCGCGCCCCATTGGTCGGCGGCCGCAGCAGGGCGAGCTGGTAAAGGTGCGGCGGCGGCGTGCGGCGGGTGCCACTGTGTGGGGAGACGCTGACTGGAGCGGAGCGCCTGACTGACTGACTGACTGCGCGTGCCTGCCTGCCTGCCTGCCTGCCTGCCTGCCTGTTTGTTCGTGATGCCGCCCAAGACTAGCGGGAAAGCCGCCAAGAAGGCTGGCAAGGCGCAGAAGAACATTTCGAAGGGCGACAAGAAGAAGAAGCGCAAGAGGAAGGAGAGCTATGCCATCTACATCTACAAGGTGCTGAAGCAGGTGCACCCTGACACGGGCATCTCTTCGAAGGCGATGAGCATCATGAACAGCTTCGTGAACGACATTTTCGAGCGCATTGCGGCCGAGGCTTCTCGCCTGGCGCACTACAACAAGCGCTCGACCATCACGTCCCGCGAGATCCAGACCGCTGTGCGGCTCTTGCTGCCTGGCGAGCTGGCCAAGCACGCGGTGAGCGAGGGCACGAAGGCGGTGACCAAGTACACGAGCTCCAAGTAAGGAGGTGGCTCTTGGAAATAGGAGGCTCGTCCGCGGCGCGGCGAAGAAAAGAAAAAACGGCCCTTTTCAGGGCCACCAAAATGCCTTTGCGGGAAGGGCGGAATTGTTGTTGTTGTTGTTGTTGTTGTTGTGAGCGGGTGGACGGGCGGCACAGCTGTAGCTGTAGCTTGTGGTGTGGTGTGGTGCGGCGCCGGCGCCTTTGGTTTTGGTGTGACGTTGGGATACGCACTTTAGGCCACAGCCGGGTCGTGGGCGTGGGTGTTTCGAGACGTGTTGGTGTTAGGGGGGCGGATCGCTGGAGTTGGCTTGTTTGATATATATATTTTTTTTTTTTTTTTTGTCCCCTTTGTATGGTATGGCCGGAGGTGTGGAACGGAAAGCAAACCGCGATTGTCGGATGTCACACCGTTGGTGGCGAGGGTGAGAAACACGTTGCCGCCTACAGCTGCTTCTACGCCGAGCGGGTGGGTTAAGTTAGTAGTTGGTTGGTTGGGCGACGTAAAAGTGGAGCGTGGAGGTGTGTGTGAACGTGAGGAGACACGCATTGCATTGTATTTGTACGCGCGAGGTGAGTTAGGAGACCACGCGCCACGACGTACGGTGCCCTCTTTCGACCTGACGTCTGACGTCTGGAGGCGGTGTCGTCATTCTGGATGTACGTGTATTTTCCGCTCAGTTGAGTGAGGTGACGCGAGACGACGGCGTCGGTGGTGTTTTTGTTTTGTTGTTGGCGCCCCGGGGATGAAGAGGGGCACCCGACGGTAACGAGAGGTTGCACTTTGTGATCGGTCGAATGTCCGGGGAGCGAGGAATAGGGTGGGGGGTTGAAAAGAAACGCCAGTGTAGGGCAACGGGACGGTGAACGTTCCCGTGGTGTCGGAGGTGTGCAGTGGGGGGGAGGAAAAAAAAAAAGCGCGTAACGGCGCGGCTGCCGTGGTGGAAACGTTCTCTCCAACTGTGGTGGTGTCCCCTGTGTGTTTTGTTGTTCTCTATATCGTGTGTCCCCTCGCACAAGACGCTCTCTGGGCGGGTTTGATTCATTCATTTTTGCATAGTCACGTAGCGTAGAATGGAATGCGCAAGAGTTGAGTGAGACTGGCGACGGTATATGGTCTGAGCAGCGTCAGCTGCACTGCACTCCCCGGAAAAGAATCTTGGATGCCGTGCTAACTGAAATTTGGTGGACGGGGTTCTCAAGGCTGTTTTGCTATTTTCTTGTTTGTTTGTCTCTAGTTAAGATGGTGAAATGACGTCGAAGAAGCAGTATTGCAAATACTGTTATGGAAATGCCCTAGTTTGATGAAAGGAAATGTGTGTTGAATATACAGGATGGTAAAGACCAAGTGCGTTGAAAGAAACGTTGTGAAGGAACGAACGTTCCCTGAATTGGTTTCTTTTTGTTCCCGAGTTGTGTACAATGGACGACGGTTGTGCCATATCGCAGCATTGCATCATCCCCAGGTTTGATTTCAATTGAGCGATAAAAAAAGGAAAAAGAGAAGAACAAGAACACTATCGAAATGGTCTATGGTGTGTGACCCACAATTGTTGTCTTTAAATCACTTACCCAACCATGTCGTAAAAATATTTTTTTTTTTTTTTTTTTTTTTTTTTTTTTTTTTTTACAGTGGCTGCCGAATGACCTAGATGTAACAGAGAGAGAGAGAAACACATGGCGTGTCAGATGTTTGTTTTCTTTTCCCCCCCCCCCCCCCCCCCTCTCGTCAAGTGGCAAATGCGAACACCGTCAGCTGTAATTGACGATCGACACTAGTATGGCGCGAAAAGGGGGTGCGACCTGTGCAGTTGTGGGTGAAACTTTGGGTGATGGGCTGTCATGCGGCATCGCGTGCGTTCATTACCCCTCGGCGGCGGCGGCGGCGGCGGCGGCGGCGCCGCAGCTCCGTCCAGCTCGCGCTCTCGGAAACAACCCTCTCGTAATGCCGCGTCTCCTCCGTCACTGCAATTTTCAAAGGGAAACCTGTGTGGCCGGTGGGGGTGTGTCAACCGTTGGCCCTCAAGCTCCGCCGACAAAAAGTGTTGAGTGTATCCAGTGTGAGAGAGGTTGACGCTTTTCGTGGTGTGTGTGTGTGTGTGTGTGTGTGTGTGTGTGGCAATGTTTTGAAAAGTTTGCAACGTACGTTAAGAAGTGTTGACGCTGAAACTTGCGGGCTGTGTGGCCCTGGTGGTTGGCTGGCTGGAGACGCGGGCGTGTCCAGTCGGTCGGTTGTTGTGGCTGAAAGGTACGTATACGGTTCCGCCGTCCCGTCGGAACTGCGTCTGTCTGGAAGGTATGACGTGACGTGCAGTTTTTATTAGGTCAGCCCTTGTTGTGTATTGTTCCATTTGTTGCTCACTCGTCACCCGTATTTGGTGTGGCGATGTATGTGGACGTACTGCTGGATCAGTGTCAGGGTTTCCGTGGGAGGTGTTGGTTGGGTTGGATTTGCCTGACACGGCTGAGTCCGCAATTGGCCTGCCGTTCGTTGATGCGATATGTGGGTTCTGAGGAAGAATGTGTACGAGATAGTTGCCCCTGCCCTGCCCTTTCTTTCGCGTTCGTGTGTGCCCCCCTTGTTGTGTAGTGTGGGTTGAACATGGTTCTTTACCGAGTGGGGGGGAATGGGATGGACGGATCCGTTGCTGTTGCTGTCACCGTCAAGACAACGCACGCACGCACGCACGCACCCCTGTCCTACGAGAAGGTGTGTCAACCGGGGTTTCGGTAGTCGTGTGTGTAGGGGACGGGGAGAAGCAAAGTGGAGAGTGCGGCACGGGCAGAGAGTGGAATTGGGGCGCGTTGATGTTGGGAAACATGCCCCAAGGGTTGCGGGATGATGTGGCGGTGAGAGCGGGGGGCGGGGGAGAAAAGAAAAGCGAAAAAGAACTAAGGAAGAGGAGGAGGCGTGCGTGTGCGCAGTGGCGGGGCCCCAAAGACCTGTCGTGTGGTGTCGGCCGAACGCGAGCGCGAACGCGAACGCGAACGCGTGTGCGGGGCAGCGTCGGCACGGAGAAGCGAGGAGGAGAGAGAGAGAGAGAGCTGGTCTGATGGGTATTTTTTACCCCCTGTACTCGAAGGACCGGATCTGTCCTTGATCCCTGCCTTCTGTCTGATTATGTTGGGTAACAAAATGATGGGATGATAGGGTCTCTTGGGTGTGTGTAGATGTTTGTTTGTTTGAGTGAGTGTTATGGTGTTTGTATTTTATTTTTGTTTATCATGGTATGTTGTAGTTTGTGGTGTTTTGTCGTGATGGGAAATGTCGTTCTTGGGTCGGGTGGATTTTGGTCCCAGATTTCTGATGAGTGGGTGGTTCGAATCCGTGGTTTGGTGGAAAAAAAACAAAAAAAAAAAAAAAAAAAAACTTTATGGATTTTTCTTTGGATGATTTCCGGGATTTTGATTGAGTATGTTATGGTTTGTGTATATGTCTCGGTTTGTCTGGTACCGGCCGGCATCAGCAGTAATTCTGAAGTATTTGTTCTGCACCCTTTTTTACTCTTGTTATGTTTGGTGTCTGCGGCCATTGACGAGATTTTTCAGAGCCGTAAGTGATGGCTGGTTCCTATGACGGTTTTGAAGATTTTCTTTTTGGCGCGCATATTTATTCTGTTTCCTTTGATGATTGGGTACAGTCTGAATATTGCTGCTGCAGCCTTGTTACAAACGTGTGTAACATGGTCTCTAAATGTCAACCTCTTGTCCAGCTTGATGCCTAGATACTTTATTGTGCCTGACCATGGAAGATTGTTATTTCTGAGGCGTATATGCAGGTTAGGAGGTATTCTTTTTGAATGTGAATCGTATTGTATTGCTTGGGTTTTCTCCGCGTTTATTGTTTTTTTGGTTAGCCCATTTCTGGATGGATTGTAGGTGTTGCTCTATTTTTGTGACTCTATATTGCAGGTTAGAACTGCTGCGGTAGACTGCAGTGTCGTCTGCAAATAGTGACAAGTGTCCTCCCAGCTGTTTGTTTGTGTATATTGAGTAGAGAATGGGCCCCAGCACTGAGCCTTGCGGGACTCCAGCCTCTATGGATCTAGTGTTACTTGCCGCTCCTGGTACATGGACATAGAATGCTCTGTTGCGGAGAAAAGAAGCAATAATGTGGATGGGGCAGTTGTACTGGTGGAGCTTGTAGATAAGGCGTTATCCGAATGCTTTTCCAATGTCAAGCAGGACTGCTCCAGTACTGTGTCTAATGTTTCTGGCCTGACATATGTGCTCGACTAGTCTGGTCACCTGGTGGGTGGTGCTGTGTTCTTCGCGGAATCGGAATTGTTGTGGGATGATTATGTTGTTATCCTTTAAGAATTGAATTTCTTCAGTTCAGTTTGAATGAGCTTTCCGAGAACCTTTCCAAGGAAGTTGGCCTATAGTTTTGCGGAAATAATAAGTCCTTGTTTGGCTTTGGTAATGTGATGACTCGGGCCTGTTTCCAAGTAGTTTAGTCTGAAGCAAGCATTATATATTGATGTTAGATAGATAATTGATAGTTGCTGGAGGTAGGTGATGTAGTAGTTGCGGTTTGATGGAATCTGGGCCTGATGCCTTCTTAGGATGTGTGTATGTTTGTGATGTGATAAGATACGGGGTTTCTGCGTTTATTGGATTGTGAAAGATGTTCTGATCGGGGCACTTAGGATGCGGTTTTACCCTTCTGAGTACCATTTCCTGGTGGTCATCAGTTTCGTCATCTACCGCTTCTGGTGCTTGGAATTGCCTTTCTAGTGAATCCGCCAGTGCTTCAGCTCGGTCTGTGGGGTCGTTCCTTCCCCATGTAGATGTAGATGTTTCGTGTCTAGTTTACGAGTTTTAAGAAATTTCCAGAATTTTTCCTGGTCCCTTCCTGCTTCTCGTAACGTTTCCTCCCACGCCTCGCTACGGTGGTTTTCGGAGCTCTCTTTTTGATCCTCCCGGCCAATTGCTCTGATTTTCGTCGGTCGGCTGGGTCCCTGTAGTTTTGCCATCTCTTTCTGGCGCGCGCGGGCTGCGGTTGGCGCCTTTGGTGGCAACGGCCGGGGCAAGCAGCGGTGTGTGGTGTGGTGCGGGGCGGGCAGGGGCAGTGGTGGTTGACGGATGGCCTGGGGGCCGAAAAACGGGCCGGCCGGCGGACGGATGTTGAGAGAGGCGGCGCGCACGCGTCTCGCGCGGACACAGGCGCCACAGCGTTGATGATTGGAAGGAGGTGCGGTGCGGGGATGGGCCCAGGAAAAAAGACGGTCGTGGCCCCTGTCTTGGGTGCGTGTCGACGTCAGCACCGTCGGTGTGGTGTGGTGTGGTGTGGTGTGGTGTGGTGTGGTGTGGTGTGGTGTGGTGTGGGCAGGGAGGGGGGAAAAGCGGGCTGCGGGCTGCGGGCTGCGGGCTGCGGGCTGCGGAGGGAATGGTGGTGGGGAGTAGGCACACATGTGGGCGGGCGCAAAATCGGCCGGTGCCCGTAAACCGCGGCGGGATATTGGGTGGAAAAGAGGGAAATTGTAGAAAGGAAAACAAGCGGAGGGGGCGAATGTGGTGGGGTGGGGGGACGGGCGGGGGCGAGGCGACAGCTTGCTTTTTCTTTTTCATTTTATTTTATTTTGTTGTAGTGTTTTTGTTTTTTTTTGTTTTTTTGCGTGTGTGTGGCCTTGGAGAGGCTGGTCTTGTCTGGCTTACGCTTTGGGTGCGTGTGTTGGTACTTTTTCGTTTTTTCTTGTTCTGCAGAGCAGGGGCGGGGCGGTGGGAACGGCTGGCTGGCTGTGCCCAGAGGAGGAGGAGACGCTGGCGGCGGGCCCGGCTCCTGGGGCTGCTGTTGCATGCGCTGTGCAAAGAAAGGAAGAGTGGGTTTGTTTGGCTGGTGAAGTGCATTATTTAAGTGTGGGCTTGCCGGCCTGGCTCCGATGCGCAGGTAGATAGATGCCGGCGGCGACCGCAGGCAGGCGCGTTGTGTGTACAGAGGGACGAGCCATGTGTTTTGCAAGCAGGACGTGGCGTGCCGAGTGGAGAGGAGGCGGCGGCTCGGCTCGGTTCGGCCCGGTCCGGCGGTGCCGCGCTGTTGTCGCGGACGTGAGCGCCCCCTGGCGGGCGGGTGGTTGGCGGCGGCGTGGTGGACGCGTGTGGCAGTTGTGTGCACGGGTTGCTTGGGCGAGTGAGCAGTGGCTGGCGGTGTTGGCGCGTCGTCGGGGAGGTATGTGTTGCGGCCGCGTCTGCTGCGCGCTGCGTCGTTGTGTCGACTGTGTGTGGGCGTGGGCACGTGTGCTCTGGCGAGGGCGTCGTAAAAAAGTGGGTCGCGGTGTGCGTGCGTAGCCCGTGATGATGTATTGTGCGTCGCGTCGTTGTGTGCGAAACGGATGCCGAGAGGTGTGTGGTGAGTGCGAAGCGCGAATGTGCGGCGTTTGGCGGTTTCGGTGTGTTTTCTGTTTTTGCGGCGTGAGAGTGGGGCTGGCTGGCTGGCTGGCTGGCTGGCTGTTTGTTGTTGGTGTTGCCTTGTGTGTGTAGGTTGATGGCGCGACGCGGAGGGGACGCCGTTTGCTGCGTGCCTTGCCTCGCGTGTGTTGGCGCGCCGTGCATGTGTTTGGGTCGTGGGGGCGGTGTTTTTGTTTGTATTTGGATTTTCATTTTTTGGCGTGTTGTGTCGTGTATGGCAAGGGCGAGAGGAGTAGTGCGGTAGTGTCGTTGCGGCACGGGCGTCTGGTGGGGCTGTGCGTCGTGGCGGGGAAGGTGTGTAGGTTGCGGCGATGCGGCGAGCCCAGCCCGTCGTTTGACGGTGTGCCGGGTGAGTTGCGCTGCGAATCGAGTGTGGCGGGAAGGGAGCTGCGTGGCGCCTGCGTCCGTTGGCAGCAGGGGCTGTGCCTTTTGAGAGTTTGTTTGATTTCGGGACGACGACGACGACGACGACTGGTTGGTTGGTGGGTGGGGTGGCGTGCACGTTTGTCGTACTGGGCGAGTCGATTGCCTGCCGGCTGGCGAAAGGTGCGCCGCCGCCCGTCTCTCGCGCTCTGTGTTGTTTTTTTTTTTTTTCTGTGTGTGTCGGCTGCGTTTTTGTTTGCGGTGCGCGCGAAGACGGTGGTGCCGAAAGTGTGCCGGCGTGGCGTTGCGACCGCGACGAGCCGCGGGCGCGCCATTTGGCTGGTGTTGCGTGAAGAGCGGCTGTGTACGGGTAGTGGCTGTAGCCGTACGTGTACGTGCACGTGCATCCGGCCCGGCCGCCAGCCCAGCCCAGCCCAGCCCAGCCCAGCCCAGCCGAGTCGGGTGAGCGGAGGCCGACACGTGGTGGTGCTGTGCTCTCTCGGCTCGGGGGGGTTTGTGTGTGTGTGTGTGTGTGTGCGTGCGTGCGTGTGTGTCTCGTTCGCTCTCCGGAATCTGCTCGTTCTGCTGATCCCCGCCTGTCGGCGTCGTTTATTTTTACTTATTTATTTTTTACCTGTTGTTTGTTTTTCGACGTCGTCTTGCAGTTTTGTCCTTTGCGGCGTGCCGACGACCCGCCGCGCGACCTTATGAAACCCCAAAGCGTGGCGTGGCGTGGCGTGGCGTGGCCGAGCCGCAGCAGCTAAGGGGGTGCGGCCGCCTCGACGCCTTAACCTCCTAAACTTCTTTAAGCCGTTAACGCAGCCACCTAAACTAACGTAACCTAACGTAAGCCCTTAGGCCAACCCCCAAGTCGCCTTAACCTAACGTACGTGACCGCAACCTTAGCTTAACGCCTACGTTAAGACGTGACGTCACGTCAACGCTTAACCTAACCCTGACGCCTTCTTAGCCTAACCTGACGTAACCTAAGGTAAGGTAACCGTTGAAAGAAAGAAACCACCTTTGTTTTGACGTTGAGGCGTGTAAGGTCGGCTGTGAGGGCAGATTCGGTGTGTCTGTAGTTGGGGCTGGCTGGTAATTTATTTTGTTTGTTTGTTTATCGTTGTCTTGTTTTCGCCTGTGGCGGGGGGGTTGGCGCTCCGTCGGCCGGTGCCATGTTGCGCAGGCGGCGATCGTAAAAAAGTAGAAAAAAAAAAAGAAAAAAGAAAAAAAAAATGTGTTGGAAGGGCTGTGGGTGTTGGCGGGCGAGGCGAGAGGAGGAGGACGGCCCGCGGCCGTGGCCCGACGGCTGCGGGCCGATCGGGAAAACGGCGGAAGGCGATGGGGCGGCGGAGGTGCGTTTGTGCACGGCCGTCATCGCCGCACGACTCGGCTCGTGTGGCTGTGGCGCCGGCCGCGGTGGCCGGGCTGCCGCGGCGACGGTGTGGGAGTTTTGACGAAGGTTTGGCCATTGTGGCGGGTCGTCGGCTGGGGCTGTGGGGGCGGCATTTGGGCGGGGGCGGCGATTCTCGGCGGGCCGACCCAGGCTGTGGCGCGCGGTGGCTGCAGTTTGGCCGTGGTTTGCGGCGCCGCCGCGGCGACTGGTTGGCGACCGTGGTGTCGGTGTGTGTAGCCCCATCCTCGGTGGTTTGAATGGCGCGGGTGGTTGCGGCGCAGGTTGGGGGCTGCTCCGCGCAGGCTGTCGGACGTTGGGCGGTAGCAAGCGCGGGAGGCGCGGCGCGGCGGCGCGGCGGCGCGCCGAGTGGCGGCCGCTCTCTCGGCCGTCCGCGCCCGCCCGCGACACTGGCTGGGCCAGGCGCGTGCGCGGCTATTCTCTGCTGCGCGCCCCTCGCTGTTGTGCGTCGTCGAAGGAGAGAAGGAAGCGAAAGCAAGGGGAAAAAAGAAAAGAGAACAGGCAAAAGATGGCAGACCAGGCGGCTACGAACGAGACTGCCGCGGCACCCGCCGCCACCGGCACTACGAAGAAGGCCAAGTCTGCGTCGTCTGCGAAGAAGCCGCGCGCCAAGCCTGCGCACCCGCGCACCTCTGAGATGGTGACGGCCGCCATCAAGAGTCTGAAGGAGCGCGGCGGGTCGTCGCTGCAGGCGATCAAGAAGTACATTGCCGCGCACTACAAGCTGGACGCGGAGAAGCTGGCGCCCTTTATCAAGAAGTACCTCAAGTCGGCCGTCGTGGCTGGCGAGCTGGTGCAGACGAAGGGGAAGGGCGCGTCGGGCTCTTTCAAGCTTGCCGGCGCCGGCGGCGGGGCGGCCGAGGGCGGCAAGGCTC
Source organism: Schistocerca gregaria (assembly GCF_023897955.1). Classification (NCBI taxonomy): domain Eukaryota; kingdom Metazoa; phylum Arthropoda; class Insecta; order Orthoptera; family Acrididae; genus Schistocerca; species Schistocerca gregaria. The sequence continues at coordinate 36,927 of NW_026062381.1, forward strand.
GTGGTGGCGGCGGTGGTGCGAAGAAGAAGCGCGCCGCTCCGGCCAGCAAGGAGAAGAAGGGGGCCCGTGCGGCCGGCGCAAAGAAGGCTGGCGGCGTGAAGGCGGCGACCGGTCGGAAGGCGGGCGCCGCCAAGAAGGCGTCTGCGGCGTCGGCCGCTCCCGCGGGTGCGAAGAAGGCGGCTGCGGCCAAGCCGGCCAAGGCCAAGTCGCCGTCGAAGGCGAAGAAGGCCGCCAAGGTTCCGACGAAGAAGCCGAAGGCGCCGCGCCCGAAGAAGGCGACGGCGACGCCGTCTAAGGCGAAGGCTTCGCCCAAGAAGAAGAAGTAAAAAGGGCAGGGAAGGGTTGGCGGTTGACACCGTCGCCTGGAGGCCGGCGCGCAACCAGAGGCTGTCGCGCGGTCCCGGACAAAAACAAAAACGGCCCTTCTCAGGGCCATCAAAGCACGTCGGGAAGGTGTTGATTGTCGTGTCGTGTCGTGGTCGGTCGGTTGCCTTGTTGTCTGTCTGTCTGTCTTGCTTGCTGGCGTTTGTTTGTTTCATGTGTGGATGGTGGTTGGATTGTGGGGTCGTTGGCGGGCGTGGGCGGCGGCGCCGCGGTTGGTGTTACACAAAGTGTATTTTACTTTTATTATTTTTTACCTATTTATTTTGCGCCGCGTTTGTTTGTTTGTTTGTCTTGGTGGTGGTTTTGGAATAGTCTTTTTTGCTTTGCTTTGCTTTCCGGGCGTCACGTTTTGTGCCGTGGCCTGTGTGGGTGGCGCTATTGACGCTTGCGACTTGGTTCGGCCGGTGCGGTGCTTTTTTCTTTTTTTTGGAAACGGCGGCGCCGGGCCGGGCCGGGGGTGGGACGACTGGACTGGAGAGTGAGTGGGGAACTAGTCGTTGCGACCGACAAAGTTTTGCTCGCGACGGAGAGACGTTAGTGGCCCTGAAAAGGGCCGTTTTGTTTGTTTGGCGGTGTGCGGGTTTAGGCGCGCTCGCCGCGGATGCGGCGCGCGAGCTGGATGTCCTTGGGCATGATGGTGACTCGCTTGGCGTGGATTGCGCACAGGTTGGTGTCTTCGAAGAGGCCGACGAGGTAGGCCTCGCTGGCCTCCTGCAGGGCCATGACTGCGGAGCTCTGGAAGCGCAGGTCGGTCTTGAAGTCCTGGGCGATCTCGCGCACTAGGCGCTGGAATGGCAGCTTGCGGATGAGCAGCTCTGTGCTCTTCTGGTAGCGCCTGATTTCTCGCAGGGCGACGGTGCCCGGCCTGTAGCGGTGGGGCTTCTTGACGCCGCCGGTGGCGGGCGCGCTCTTCCTCGCCGCCTTGGTGGCGAGCTGTTTGCGCGGCGCCTTTCCGCCGGTGGACTTGCGGGCCGTTTGCTTTGTCCGGGCCATGGCTACTGCGGATGCGGATGCGGCGTGGAGGATATGCGTGCGCGACGGCGTCCGGTGCTGCCTTGACAACGGGCCCGCGCGCCCCGGGTGCTGCGCTTATATGCCCTCGGTGCGCGGTGGTGGGGGGAGGGGAGGGCGGGCCGCGGGGCCCCAGAGTCTATATAGGGGGGCGGCGCGCGCGCTTGCGAAAGAGCTGCGGCGTGCAGTAGAGGAGGACGCTGAACGGCAGCCGATCGCTGTCGTTCTGCACCAGCCTGATGAAGCTGCACCAAGTCACCGACGACAAGGCGCAGCAGAGGGCCCAACAGCAACGCATGCGTTGCCGCGCCGAACTCTTATGTTACAGGGAGGAAGCCACTGCAGCCGGCCCAGGGGACTACAAGCGAGCCCAGCCGCAGCACTCGGACTGACCCAGCTAAAGGACACGCAGCACATAGGTAACGATGCATGATACCTCACGCTAACCGACCTCACCTTGCATGCTCTATCGCAGCTAGCAAGCCGCTACTGCCCTTACTACCCGTCCTACTGTCGCAGAGGTTTTTTTTCCCTTGGCTCTGGCCTTGGCACTTTTTTTCCCTCTGCCCTTACAACCGCTACCCTTCAATCGCTTTCGACCACTTCTATCTCCTGATGGACCATGTAAATGAGTAATCTTACCCAGACGCATGGACAACATCACAGCCTGCATCCTGTGACGCCTGATTCAAAACTAACATGCTTACGGAGGTGACAGTAGAACTTTTGGTTTGGTCACCACGTTGATGCGGGCGTGGAGGGGCCCCATCCATAAAAAAAAGAAGGGGGGCGCTGGGCGCCACAACCGTAGCCGACTCGCTAGCGCCGGGTGAGGAGCTTGCCTTGCTTTCTGTTTTTTATATTATTGTGGTTGAGACGCTTGAAGAAGAAGAATGACAGGCCGCGGCAAGGGAGGAAAGGGGCTCGGCAAGGGTGGCGCCAAGCGGCACCGCAAGGTGTTGCGCGACAACATCCAGGGCATCACGAAGCCCGCGATCCGCCGCCTGGCGCGCAGGGGCGGCGTGAAGCGCATCTCTGGTCTGATCTACGAGGAGACGCGCGGAGTGCTGAAGGTGTTCCTGGAGAACGTGATCCGCGACGCGGTGACGTACACTGAGCACGCCAAGCGCAAGACTGTGACGGCCATGGACGTGGTGTACGCCCTGAAGAGGCAGGGGCGCACCCTGTACGGTTTCGGCGGTTAGGCGGTGTGAGACCGAAGGAAGGAAAGAGAGATAGATTGAAAAACGGCCCTTTTCAGGGCCACCACAGTGTTCGGAAGTTGAAAAGTGCGAAAGAGTCTGTGTTGCTGGTTTTTCTTTTCCTTTTTAGTCTACTTGGCCTTTTAGTTTTGTTTGGAGTTTTTTTTGACGTGGTGTGCGGTGCGGTTGGGAGGGAAGGAAGCGTGCCCTTGCGTTGTGTGAGCTCCTTCCTTCCTTCCTTCCTTCCCCTCCCTCTTTGCTTGTATGCTTCTTGTCGGTGGATGGGCTGTGTGTTGCGGCGCGGCTGAGCGCCGAGGGGTTATTTTTGAGGTGTGTTGTTGTGCGCCACGTGTGCTGGTTAATGGTCGCGAGACTGTGCGTGCGTGGAGTTGAGTGGAGGAGGTGGCCAAGTACGTGTGTACAAGATGGCGGCGCCTGTGTGTGTAAGAAGGAAAAAAAAACCGTACACAGAGAGAGAGAGAGAGAGAGAGAGAGAGAGAGAGAGAGAGAGAGAAAGTGGTGCGACGAACGACTGGAATTCTGCTTTGGACGTAGGTTTGTGTGGTGGCCCTGAAAAGGGCCGATTGTGTTTTGTTTTTTGAGCCGAGGCGGCAAATGGCGCGCTGCGTGCCAAGGGAGCACGCGGCGGTTGCCGATTGCGCTGTCTCTCTTTTAGGCCTTCTTCTCGGTCTTCTTTGGCAGCAGGACGGCCTGGATGTTGGGCAGGACACCTCCCTGTGCGATGGTGACGCCCGACAAGAGCTTGTTGAGCTCCTCGTCGTTGCGTATGGCGAGCTGCAGGTGGCGCGGGATGATGCGCGTCTTCTTGTTGTCGCGGGCCGCGTTTCCGGCCAGCTCGAGCACCTCAGCCGCGAGGTACTCCATGACGGCGGCGAGGTAGACGGGCGCCCCGGCGCCGACGCGCTCGGCGTAGTTTCCCTTGCGCAGGAGGCGGTGGATTCTGCCGACCGGGAACTGGAGCCCAGCCCTGCTTGAGCGGGACTTTGACTTGCCCTTGACTTTGCCTCCCTTTCCGCGTCCGGACATGGCGATGGGCTAGTTTGGAAAGAAGCGAGAAAGAAAAAGCACAACGCCCCAAACGGTGCGAGCCGCAGCGAGTCGAGCAGCGGAGTGCGTGCCGGCGCCGGCGGGGTGGGGGTCCTTTATGGGCTCGGGTGCGGCGGCCGGTTGCGCGCGCGCCCCATTGGTCGGCGGCCGCAGCAGGGCGAGCTGGTAAAGGTGCGGCGGCGGCGTGCGGCGGGTGCCACTGTGTGGGGAGACGCTGACTGGAGCGGAGCGCCTGACTGACTGACTGACTGCGCGTGCCTGCCTGCCTGCCTGCCTGCCTGCCTGCCTGCCTGTTTGTTCGTGATGCCGCCCAAGACTAGCGGGAAAGCCGCCAAGAAGGCTGGCAAGGCGCAGAAGAACATTTCGAAGGGCGACAAGAAGAAGAAGCGCAAGAGGAAGGAGAGCTATGCCATCTACATCTACAAGGTGCTGAAGCAGGTGCACCCTGACACGGGCATCTCTTCGAAGGCGATGAGCATCATGAACAGCTTCGTGAACGACATTTTCGAGCGCATTGCGGCCGAGGCTTCTCGCCTGGCGCACTACAACAAGCGCTCGACCATCACGTCCCGCGAGATCCAGACCGCTGTGCGGCTCTTGCTGCCTGGCGAGCTGGCCAAGCACGCGGTGAGCGAGGGCACGAAGGCGGTGACCAAGTACACGAGCTCCAAGTAAGGAGGTGGCTCTTGGAAATAGGAGGCTCGTCCGCGGCGCGGCGAAGAAAAGAAAAAACGGCCCTTTTCAGGGCCACCAAAATGCCTTTGCGGGAAGGGCGGAATTGTTGTTGTTGTTGTTGTTGTTGTTGTGAGCGGGTGGACGGGCGGCACAGCTGTAGCTGTAGCTTGTGGTGTGGTGTGGTGCGGCGCCGGCGCCTTTGGTTTTGGTGTGACGTTGGGATACGCACTTTAGGCCACAGCCGGGTCGTGGGCGTGGGTGTTTCGAGACGTGTTGGTGTTAGGGGGGCGGATCGCTGGAGTTGGCTTGTTTGATATATATATTTTTTTTTTTTTTTTTGTCCCCTTTGTATGGTATGGCCGGAGGTGTGGAACGGAAAGCAAACCGCGATTGTCGGATGTCACACCGTTGGTGGCGAGGGTGAGAAACACGTTGCCGCCTACAGCTGCTTCTACGCCGAGCGGGTGGGTTAAGTTAGTAGTTGGTTGGTTGGGCGACGTAAAAGTGGAGCGTGGAGGTGTGTGTGAACGTGAGGAGACACGCATTGCATTGTATTTGTACGCGCGAGGTGAGTTAGGAGACCACGCGCCACGACGTACGGTGCCCTCTTTCGACCTGACGTCTGACGTCTGGAGGCGGTGTCGTCATTCTGGATGTACGTGTATTTTCCGCTCAGTTGAGTGAGGTGACGCGAGACGACGGCGTCGGTGGTGTTTTTGTTTTGTTGTTGGCGCCCCGGGGATGAAGAGGGGCACCCGACGGTAACGAGAGGTTGCACTTTGTGATCGGTCGAATGTCCGGGGAGCGAGGAATAGGGTGGGGGGTTGAAAAGAAACGCCAGTGTAGGGCAACGGGACGGTGAACGTTCCCGTGGTGTCGGAGGTGTGCAGTGGGGGGGAGGAAAAAAAAAAAGCGCGTAACGGCGCGGCTGCCGTGGTGGAAACGTTCTCTCCAACTGTGGTGGTGTCCCCTGTGTGTTTTGTTGTTCTCTATATCGTGTGTCCCCTCGCACAAGACGCTCTCTGGGCGGGTTTGATTCATTCATTTTTGCATAGTCACGTAGCGTAGAATGGAATGCGCAAGAGTTGAGTGAGACTGGCGACGGTATATGGTCTGAGCAGCGTCAGCTGCACTGCACTCCCCGGAAAAGAATCTTGGATGCCGTGCTAACTGAAATTTGGTGGACGGGGTTCTCAAGGCTGTTTTGCTATTTTCTTGTTTGTTTGTCTCTAGTTAAGATGGTGAAATGACGTCGAAGAAGCAGTATTGCAAATACTGTTATGGAAATGCCCTAGTTTGATGAAAGGAAATGTGTGTTGAATATACAGGATGGTAAAGACCAAGTGCGTTGAAAGAAACGTTGTGAAGGAACGAACGTTCCCTGAATTGGTTTCTTTTTGTTCCCGAGTTGTGTACAATGGACGACGGTTGTGCCATATCGCAGCATTGCATCATCCCCAGGTTTGATTTCAATTGAGCGATAAAAAAAGGAAAAAGAGAAGAACAAGAACACTATCGAAATGGTCTATGGTGTGTGACCCACAATTGTTGTCTTTAAATCACTTACCCAACCATGTCGTAAAAATATTTTTTTTTTTTTTTTTTTTTTTTTTTTTTTTTTTTTTTTTACAGTGGCTGCCGAATGACCTAGATGTAACAGAGAGAGAGAGAAACACATGGCGTGTCAGATGTTTGTTTTCTTTTCCCCCCCCCCCCCCCCCCCTCTCGTCAAGTGGCAAATGCGAACACCGTCAGCTGTAATTGACGATCGACACTAGTATGGCGCGAAAAGGGGGTGCGACCTGTGCAGTTGTGGGTGAAACTTTGGGTGATGGGCTGTCATGCGGCATCGCGTGCGTTCATTACCCCTCGGCGGCGGCGGCGGCGGCGGCGGCGGCGCCGCAGCTCCGTCCAGCTCGCGCTCTCGGAAACAACCCTCTCGTAATGCCGCGTCTCCTCCGTCACTGCAATTTTCAAAGGGAAACCTGTGTGGCCGGTGGGGGTGTGTCAACCGTTGGCCCTCAAGCTCCGCCGACAAAAAGTGTTGAGTGTATCCAGTGTGAGAGAGGTTGACGCTTTTCGTGGTGTGTGTGTGTGTGTGTGTGTGTGTGTGTGTGGCAATGTTTTGAAAAGTTTGCAACGTACGTTAAGAAGTGTTGACGCTGAAACTTGCGGGCTGTGTGGCCCTGGTGGTTGGCTGGCTGGAGACGCGGGCGTGTCCAGTCGGTCGGTTGTTGTGGCTGAAAGGTACGTATACGGTTCCGCCGTCCCGTCGGAACTGCGTCTGTCTGGAAGGTATGACGTGACGTGCAGTTTTTATTAGGTCAGCCCTTGTTGTGTATTGTTCCATTTGTTGCTCACTCGTCACCCGTATTTGGTGTGGCGATGTATGTGGACGTACTGCTGGATCAGTGTCAGGGTTTCCGTGGGAGGTGTTGGTTGGGTTGGATTTGCCTGACACGGCTGAGTCCGCAATTGGCCTGCCGTTCGTTGATGCGATATGTGGGTTCTGAGGAAGAATGTGTACGAGATAGTTGCCCCTGCCCTGCCCTTTCTTTCGCGTTCGTGTGTGCCCCCCTTGTTGTGTAGTGTGGGTTGAACATGGTTCTTTACCGAGTGGGGGGGAATGGGATGGACGGATCCGTTGCTGTTGCTGTCACCGTCAAGACAACGCACGCACGCACGCACGCACCCCTGTCCTACGAGAAGGTGTGTCAACCGGGGTTTCGGTAGTCGTGTGTGTAGGGGACGGGGAGAAGCAAAGTGGAGAGTGCGGCACGGGCAGAGAGTGGAATTGGGGCGCGTTGATGTTGGGAAACATGCCCCAAGGGTTGCGGGATGATGTGGCGGTGAGAGCGGGGGGCGGGGGAGAAAAGAAAAGCGAAAAAGAACTAAGGAAGAGGAGGAGGCGTGCGTGTGCGCAGTGGCGGGGCCCCAAAGACCTGTCGTGTGGTGTCGGCCGAACGCGAGCGCGAACGCGAACGCGAACGCGTGTGCGGGGCAGCGTCGGCACGGAGAAGCGAGGAGGAGAGAGAGAGAGAGAGCTGGTCTGATGGGTATTTTTTACCCCCTGTACTCGAAGGACCGGATCTGTCCTTGATCCCTGCCTTCTGTCTGATTATGTTGGGTAACAAAATGATGGGATGATAGGGTCTCTTGGGTGTGTGTAGATGTTTGTTTGTTTGAGTGAGTGTTATGGTGTTTGTATTTTATTTTTGTTTATCATGGTATGTTGTAGTTTGTGGTGTTTTGTCGTGATGGGAAATGTCGTTCTTGGGTCGGGTGGATTTTGGTCCCAGATTTCTGATGAGTGGGTGGTTCGAATCCGTGGTTTGGTGGAAAAAAAACAAAAAAAAAAAAAAAAAAAAACTTTATGGATTTTTCTTTGGATGATTTCCGGGATTTTGATTGAGTATGTTATGGTTTGTGTATATGTCTCGGTTTGTCTGGTACCGGCCGGCATCAGCAGTAATTCTGAAGTATTTGTTCTGCACCCTTTTTTACTCTTGTTATGTTTGGTGTCTGCGGCCATTGACGAGATTTTTCAGAGCCGTAAGTGATGGCTGGTTCCTATGACGGTTTTGAAGATTTTCTTTTTGGCGCGCATATTTATTCTGTTTCCTTTGATGATTGGGTACAGTCTGAATATTGCTGCTGCAGCCTTGTTACAAACGTGTGTAACATGGTCTCTAAATGTCAACCTCTTGTCCAGCTTGATGCCTAGATACTTTATTGTGCCTGACCATGGAAGATTGTTATTTCTGAGGCGTATATGCAGGTTAGGAGGTATTCTTTTTGAATGTGAATCGTATTGTATTGCTTGGGTTTTCTCCGCGTTTATTGTTTTTTTGGTTAGCCCATTTCTGGATGGATTGTAGGTGTTGCTCTATTTTTGTGACTCTATATTGCAGGTTAGAACTGCTGCGGTAGACTGCAGTGTCGTCTGCAAATAGTGACAAGTGTCCTCCCAGCTGTTTGTTTGTGTATATTGAGTAGAGAATGGGCCCCAGCACTGAGCCTTGCGGGACTCCAGCCTCTATGGATCTAGTGTTACTTGCCGCTCCTGGTACATGGACATAGAATGCTCTGTTGCGGAGAAAAGAAGCAATAATGTGGATGGGGCAGTTGTACTGGTGGAGCTTGTAGATAAGGCGTTATCCGAATGCTTTTCCAATGTCAAGCAGGACTGCTCCAGTACTGTGTCTAATGTTTCTGGCCTGACATATGTGCTCGACTAGTCTGGTCACCTGGTGGGTGGTGCTGTGTTCTTCGCGGAATCGGAATTGTTGTGGGATGATTATGTTGTTATCCTTTAAGAATTGAATTTCTTCAGTTCAGTTTGAATGAGCTTTCCGAGAACCTTTCCAAGGAAGTTGGCCTATAGTTTTGCGGAAATAATAAGTCCTTGTTTGGCTTTGGTAATGTGATGACTCGGGCCTGTTTCCAAGTAGTTTAGTCTGAAGCAAGCATTATATATTGATGTTAGATAGATAATTGATAGTTGCTGGAGGTAGGTGATGTAGTAGTTGCGGTTTGATGGAATCTGGGCCTGATGCCTTCTTAGGATGTGTGTATGTTTGTGATGTGATAAGATACGGGGTTTCTGCGTTTATTGGATTGTGAAAGATGTTCTGATCGGGGCACTTAGGATGCGGTTTTACCCTTCTGAGTACCATTTCCTGGTGGTCATCAGTTTCGTCATCTACCGCTTCTGGTGCTTGGAATTGCCTTTCTAGTGAATCCGCCAGTGCTTCAGCTCGGTCTGTGGGGTCGTTCCTTCCCCATGTAGATGTAGATGTTTCGTGTCTAGTTTACGAGTTTTAAGAAATTTCCAGAATTTTTCCTGGTCCCTTCCTGCTTCTCGTAACGTTTCCTCCCACGCCTCGCTACGGTGGTTTTCGGAGCTCTCTTTTTGATCCTCCCGGCCAATTGCTCTGATTTTCGTCGGTCGGCTGGGTCCCTGTAGTTTTGCCATCTCTTTCTGGCGCGCGCGGGCTGCGGTTGGCGCCTTTGGTGGCAACGGCCGGGGCAAGCAGCGGTGTGTGGTGTGGTGCGGGGCGGGCAGGGGCAGTGGTGGTTGACGGATGGCCTGGGGGCCGAAAAACGGGCCGGCCGGCGGACGGATGTTGAGAGAGGCGGCGCGCACGCGTCTCGCGCGGACACAGGCGCCACAGCGTTGATGATTGGAAGGAGGTGCGGTGCGGGGATGGGCCCAGGAAAAAAGACGGTCGTGGCCCCTGTCTTGGGTGCGTGTCGACGTCAGCACCGTCGGTGTGGTGTGGTGTGGTGTGGTGTGGTGTGGTGTGGTGTGGTGTGGTGTGGTGTGGGCAGGGAGGGGGGAAAAGCGGGCTGCGGGCTGCGGGCTGCGGGCTGCGGGCTGCGGAGGGAATGGTGGTGGGGAGTAGGCACACATGTGGGCGGGCGCAAAATCGGCCGGTGCCCGTAAACCGCGGCGGGATATTGGGTGGAAAAGAGGGAAATTGTAGAAAGGAAAACAAGCGGAGGGGGCGAATGTGGTGGGGTGGGGGGACGGGCGGGGGCGAGGCGACAGCTTGCTTTTTCTTTTTCATTTTATTTTATTTTGTTGTAGTGTTTTTGTTTTTTTTTGTTTTTTTGCGTGTGTGTGGCCTTGGAGAGGCTGGTCTTGTCTGGCTTACGCTTTGGGTGCGTGTGTTGGTACTTTTTCGTTTTTTCTTGTTCTGCAGAGCAGGGGCGGGGCGGTGGGAACGGCTGGCTGGCTGTGCCCAGAGGAGGAGGAGACGCTGGCGGCGGGCCCGGCTCCTGGGGCTGCTGTTGCATGCGCTGTGCAAAGAAAGGAAGAGTGGGTTTGTTTGGCTGGTGAAGTGCATTATTTAAGTGTGGGCTTGCCGGCCTGGCTCCGATGCGCAGGTAGATAGATGCCGGCGGCGACCGCAGGCAGGCGCGTTGTGTGTACAGAGGGACGAGCCATGTGTTTTGCAAGCAGGACGTGGCGTGCCGAGTGGAGAGGAGGCGGCGGCTCGGCTCGGTTCGGCCCGGTCCGGCGGTGCCGCGCTGTTGTCGCGGACGTGAGCGCCCCCTGGCGGGCGGGTGGTTGGCGGCGGCGTGGTGGACGCGTGTGGCAGTTGTGTGCACGGGTTGCTTGGGCGAGTGAGCAGTGGCTGGCGGTGTTGGCGCGTCGTCGGGGAGGTATGTGTTGCGGCCGCGTCTGCTGCGCGCTGCGTCGTTGTGTCGACTGTGTGTGGGCGTGGGCACGTGTGCTCTGGCGAGGGCGTCGTAAAAAAGTGGGTCGCGGTGTGCGTGCGTAGCCCGTGATGATGTATTGTGCGTCGCGTCGTTGTGTGCGAAACGGATGCCGAGAGGTGTGTGGTGAGTGCGAAGCGCGAATGTGCGGCGTTTGGCGGTTTCGGTGTGTTTTCTGTTTTTGCGGCGTGAGAGTGGGGCTGGCTGGCTGGCTGGCTGGCTGGCTGTTTGTTGTTGGTGTTGCCTTGTGTGTGTAGGTTGATGGCGCGACGCGGAGGGGACGCCGTTTGCTGCGTGCCTTGCCTCGCGTGTGTTGGCGCGCCGTGCATGTGTTTGGGTCGTGGGGGCGGTGTTTTTGTTTGTATTTGGATTTTCATTTTTTGGCGTGTTGTGTCGTGTATGGCAAGGGCGAGAGGAGTAGTGCGGTAGTGTCGTTGCGGCACGGGCGTCTGGTGGGGCTGTGCGTCGTGGCGGGGAAGGTGTGTAGGTTGCGGCGATGCGGCGAGCCCAGCCCGTCGTTTGACGGTGTGCCGGGTGAGTTGCGCTGCGAATCGAGTGTGGCGGGAAGGGAGCTGCGTGGCGCCTGCGTCCGTTGGCAGCAGGGGCTGTGCCTTTTGAGAGTTTGTTTGATTTCGGGACGACGACGACGACGACGACTGGTTGGTTGGTGGGTGGGGTGGCGTGCACGTTTGTCGTACTGGGCGAGTCGATTGCCTGCCGGCTGGCGAAAGGTGCGCCGCCGCCCGTCTCTCGCGCTCTGTGTTGTTTTTTTTTTTTTTCTGTGTGTGTCGGCTGCGTTTTTGTTTGCGGTGCGCGCGAAGACGGTGGTGCCGAAAGTGTGCCGGCGTGGCGTTGCGACCGCGACGAGCCGCGGGCGCGCCATTTGGCTGGTGTTGCGTGAAGAGCGGCTGTGTACGGGTAGTGGCTGTAGCCGTACGTGTACGTGCACGTGCATCCGGCCCGGCCGCCAGCCCAGCCCAGCCCAGCCCAGCCCAGCCCAGCCGAGTCGGGTGAGCGGAGGCCGACACGTGGTGGTGCTGTGCTCTCTCGGCTCGGGGGGGTTTGTGTGTGTGTGTGTGTGTGTGCGTGCGTGCGTGTGTGTCTCGTTCGCTCTCCGGAATCTGCTCGTTCTGCTGATCCCCGCCTGTCGGCGTCGTTTATTTTTACTTATTTATTTTTTACCTGTTGTTTGTTTTTCGACGTCGTCTTGCAGTTTTGTCCTTTGCGGCGTGCCGACGACCCGCCGCGCGACCTTATGAAACCCCAAAGCGTGGCGTGGCGTGGCGTGGCGTGGCCGAGCCGCAGCAGCTAAGGGGGTGCGGCCGCCTCGACGCCTTAACCTCCTAAACTTCTTTAAGCCGTTAACGCAGCCACCTAAACTAACGTAACCTAACGTAAGCCCTTAGGCCAACCCCCAAGTCGCCTTAACCTAACGTACGTGACCGCAACCTTAGCTTAACGCCTACGTTAAGACGTGACGTCACGTCAACGCTTAACCTAACCCTGACGCCTTCTTAGCCTAACCTGACGTAACCTAAGGTAAGGTAACCGTTGAAAGAAAGAAACCACCTTTGTTTTGACGTTGAGGCGTGTAAGGTCGGCTGTGAGGGCAGATTCGGTGTGTCTGTAGTTGGGGCTGGCTGGTAATTTATTTTGTTTGTTTGTTTATCGTTGTCTTGTTTTCGCCTGTGGCGGGGGGGTTGGCGCTCCGTCGGCCGGTGCCATGTTGCGCAGGCGGCGATCGTAAAAAAGTAGAAAAAAAAAAAGAAAAAAGAAAAAAAAAATGTGTTGGAAGGGCTGTGGGTGTTGGCGGGCGAGGCGAGAGGAGGAGGACGGCCCGCGGCCGTGGCCCGACGGCTGCGGGCCGATCGGGAAAACGGCGGAAGGCGATGGGGCGGCGGAGGTGCGTTTGTGCACGGCCGTCATCGCCGCACGACTCGGCTCGTGTGGCTGTGGCGCCGGCCGCGGTGGCCGGGCTGCCGCGGCGACGGTGTGGGAGTTTTGACGAAGGTTTGGCCATTGTGGCGGGTCGTCGGCTGGGGCTGTGGGGGCGGCATTTGGGCGGGGGCGGCGATTCTCGGCGGGCCGACCCAGGCTGTGGCGCGCGGTGGCTGCAGTTTGGCCGTGGTTTGCGGCGCCGCCGCGGCGACTGGTTGGCGACCGTGGTGTCGGTGTGTGTAGCCCCATCCTCGGTGGTTTGAATGGCGCGGGTGGTTGCGGCGCAGGTTGGGGGCTGCTCCGCGCAGGCTGTCGGACGTTGGGCGGTAGCAAGCGCGGGAGGCGCGGCGCGGCGGCGCGGCGGCGCGCCGAGTGGCGGCCGCTCTCTCGGCCGTCCGCGCCCGCCCGCGACACTGGCTGGGCCAGGCGCGTGCGCGGCTATTCTCTGCTGCGCGCCCCTCGCTGTTGTGCGTCGTCGAAGGAGAGAAGGAAGCGAAAGCAAGGGGAAAAAAGAAAAGAGAACAGGCAAAAGATGGCAGACCAGGCGGCTACGAACGAGACTGCCGCGGCACCCGCCGCCACCGGCACTACGAAGAAGGCCAAGTCTGCGTCGTCTGCGAAGAAGCCGCGCGCCAAGCCTGCGCACCCGCGCACCTCTGAGATGGTGACGGCCGCCATCAAGAGTCTGAAGGAGCGCGGCGGGTCGTCGCTGCAGGCGATCAAGAAGTACATTGCCGCGCACTACAAGCTGGACGCGGAGAAGCTGGCGCCCTTTATCAAGAAGTACCTCAAGTCGGCCGTCGTGGCTGGCGAGCTGGTGCAGACGAAGGGGAAGGGCGCGTCGGGCTCTTTCAAGCTTGCCGGCGCCGGCGGCGGGGCGGCCGAGGGCGGCAAGGCTCGTGGTGGCGGCGGTGGTGCGAAGAAGAAGCGCGCCGCTCCGGCCAGCAAGGAGAAGAAGGGGGCCCGTGCGGCCGGCGCAAAGAAGGCTGGCGGCGTGAAGGCGGCGACCGGTCGGAAGGCGGGCGCCGCCAAGAAGGCGTCTGCGGCGTCGGCCGCTCCCGCGGGTGCGAAGAAGGCGGCTGCGGCCAAGCCGGCCAAGGCCAAGTCGCCGTCGAAGGCGAAGAAGGCCGCCAAGGTTCCGACGAAGAAGCCGAAGGCGCCGCGCCCGAAGAAGGCGACGGCGACGCCGTCTAAGGCGAAGGCTTCGCCCAAGAAGAAGAAGTAAAAAGGGCAGGGAAGGGTTGGCGGTTGACACCGTCGCCTGGAGGCCGGCGCGCAACCAGAGGCTGTCGCGCGGTCCCGGACAAAAACAAAAACGGCCCTTCTCAGGGCCATCAAAGCACGTCGGGAAGGTGTTGATTGTCGTGTCGTGTCGTGGTCGGTCGGTTGCCTTGTTGTCTGTCTGTCTGTCTTGCTTGCTGGCGTTTGTTTGTTTCATGTGTGGATGGTGGTTGGATTGTGGGGTCGTTGGCGGGCGTGGGCGGCGGCGCCGCGGTTGGTGTTACACAAAGTGTATTTTACTTTTATTATTTTTTACCTATTTATTTTGCGCCGCGTTTGTTTGTTTGTTTGTCTTGGTGGTGGTTTTGGAATAGTCTTTTTTGCTTTGCTTTGCTTTCCGGGCGTCACGTTTTGTGCCGTGGCCTGTGTGGGTGGCGCTATTGACGCTTGCGACTTGGTTCGGCCGGTGCGGTGCTTTTTTCTTTTTTTTGGAAACGGCGGCGCCGGGCCGGGCCGGGGGTGGGACGACTGGACTGGAGAGTGAGTGGGGAACTAGTCGTTGCGACCGACAAAGTTTTGCTCGCGACGGAGAGACGTTAGTGGCCCTGAAAAGGGCCGTTTTGTTTGTTTGGCGGTGTGCGGGTTTAGGCGCGCTCGCCGCGGATGCGGCGCGCGAGCTGGATGTCCTTGGGCATGATGGTGACTCGCTTGGCGTGGATTGCGCACAGGTTGGTGTCTTCGAAGAGGCCGACGAGGTAGGCCTCGCTGGCCTCCTGCAGGGCCATGACTGCGGAGCTCTGGAAGCGCAGGTCGGTCTTGAAGTCCTGGGCGATCTCGCGCACTAGGCGCTGGAATGGCAGCTTGCGGATGAGCAGCTCTGTGCTCTTCTGGTAGCGCCTGATTTCTCGCAGGGCGACGGTGCCCGGCCTGTAGCGGTGGGGCTTCTTGACGCCGCCGGTGGCGGGCGCGCTCTTCCTCGCCGCCTTGGTGGCGAGCTGTTTGCGCGGCGCCTTTCCGCCGGTGGACTTGCGGGCCGTTTGCTTTGTCCGGGCCATGGCTACTGCGGATGCGGATGCGGCGTGGAGGATATGCGTGCGCGACGGCGTCCGGTGCTGCCTTGACAACGGGCCCGCGCGCCCCGGGTGCTGCGCTTATATGCCCTCGGTGCGCGGTGGTGGGGGGAGGGGAGGGCGGGCCGCGGGGCCCCAGAGTCTATATAGGGGGGCGGCGCGCGCGCTGGGCGCCACAACCGTAGCCGACTCGCTAGCGCCGGGTGAGGAGCTTGCCTTGCTTTCTGTTTTTTATATTATTGTGGTTGAGACGCTTGAAGAAGAAGAATGACAGGCCGCGGCAAGGGAGGAAAGGGGCTCGGCAAGGGTGGCGCCAAGCGGCACCGCAAGGTGTTGCGCGACAACATCCAGGGCATCACGAAGCCCGCGATCCGCCGCCTGGCGCGCAGGGGCGGCGTGAAGCGCATCTCTGGTCTGATCTACGAGGAGACGCGCGGAGTGCTGAAGGTGTTCCTGGAGAACGTGATCCGCGACGCGGTGACGTACACTGAGCACGCCAAGCGCAAGACTGTGACGGCCATGGACGTGGTGTACGCCCTGAAGAGGCAGGGGCGCACCCTGTACGGTTTCGGCGGTTAGGCGGTGTGAGACCGAAGGAAGGAAAGAGAGATAGATTGAAAAACGGCCCTTTTCAGGGCCACCACAGTGTTCGGAAGTTGAAAAGTGCGAAAGAGTCTGTGTTGCTGGTTTTTCTTTTCCTTTTTAGTCTACTTGGCCTTTTAGTTTTGTTTGGAGTTTTTTTTGACGTGGTGTGCGGTGCGGTTGGGAGGGAAGGAAGCGTGCCCTTGCGTTGTGTGAGCTCCTTCCTTCCTTCCTTCCTTCCCCTCCCTCTTTGCTTGTATGCTTCTTGTCGGTGGATGGGCTGTGTGTTGCGGCGCGGCTGAGCGCCGAGGGGTTATTTTTGAGGTGTGTTGTTGTGCGCCACGTGTGCTGGTTAATGGTCGCGAGACTGTGCGTGCGTGGAGTTGAGTGGAGGAGGTGGCCAAGTACGTGTGTACAAGATGGCGGCGCCTGTGTGTGTAAGAAGGAAAAAAAAACCGTACACAGAGAGAGAGAGAGAGAGAGAGAGAGAGAGAGAGAGAGAGAGAAAAGTGGTGCGACGAACGACTGGAATTCTGCTTTGGACGTAGGTTTGTGTGGTGGCCCTGAAAAGGGCCGATTGTGTTTTGTTTTTTGAGCCGAGGCGGCAAATGGCGCGCTGCGTGCCAAGGGAGCACGCGGCGGTTGCCGATTGCGCTGTCTCTCTTTTAGGCCTTCTTCTCGGTCTTCTTTGGCAGCAGGACGGCCTGGATGTTGGGCAGGACACCTCCCTGTGCGATGGTGACGCCCGACAAGAGCTTGTTGAGCTCCTCGTCGTTGCGTATGGCGAGCTGCAGGTGGCGCGGGATGATGCGCGTCTTCTTGTTGTCGCGGGCCGCGTTTCCGGCCAGCTCGAGCACCTCAGCCGCGAGGTACTCCATGACGGCGGCGAGGTAGACGGGCGCCCCGGCGCCGACGCGCTCGGCGTAGTTTCCCTTGCGCAGGAGGCGGTGGATTCTGCCGACCGGGAACTGGAGCCCAGCCCTGCTTGAGCGGGACTTTGACTTGCCCTTGACTTTGCCTCCCTTTCCGCGTCCGGACATGGCGATGGGCTAGTTTGGAAAGAAGCGAGAAAGAAAAAGCACAACGCCCCAAACGGTGCGAGCCGCAGCGAGTCGAGCAGCGGAGTGCGTGCCGGCGCCGGCGGGGTGGGGGTCCTTTATGGGCTCGGGTGCGGCGGCCGGTTGCGCGCGCGCCCCATTGGTCGGCGGCCGCAGCAGGGCGAGCTGGTAAAGGTGCGGCGGCGGCGTGCGGCGGGTGCCACTGTGTGGGGAGACGCTGACTGGAGCGGAGCGCCTGACTGACTGACTGACTGCGCGTGCCTGCCTGCCTGCCTGCCTGCCTGCCTGCCTGTTTGTTCGTGATGCCGCCCAAGACTAGCGGGAAAGCCGCCAAGAAGGCTGGCAAGGCGCAGAAGAACATTTCGAAGGGCGACAAGAAGAAGAAGCGCAAGAGGAAGGAGAGCTATGCCATCTACATCTACAAGGTGCTGAAGCAGGTGCACCCTGACACGGGCATCTCTTCGAAGGCGATGAGCATCATGAACAGCTTCGTGAACGACATTTTCGAGCGCATTGCGGCCGAGGCTTCTCGCCTGGCGCACTACAACAAGCGCTCGACCATCACGTCCCGCGAGATCCAGACCGCTGTGCGGCTCTTGCTGCCTGGCGAGCTGGCCAAGCACGCGGTGAGCGAGGGCACGAAGGCGGTGACCAAGTACACGAGCTCCAAGTAAGGAGGTGGCTCTTGGAAATAGGAGGCTCGTCCGCGGCGCGGCGAAGAAAAGAAAAAACGGCCCTTTTCAGGGCCACCAAAATGCCTTTGCGGGAAGGGCGGAATTGTTGTTGTTGTTGTTGTTGTTGTTGTGAGCGGGTGGACGGGCGGCACAGCTGTAGCTGTAGCTTGTGGTGTGGTGTGGTGCGGCGCCGGCGCCTTTGGTTTTGGTGTGACGTTGGGATACGCACTTTAGGCCACAGCCGGGTCGTGGGCGTGGGTGTTTCGAGACGTGTTGGTGTTAGGGGGGCGGATCGCTGGAGTTGGCTTGTTTGATATATATATTTTTTTTTTTTTTTTTGTCCCCTTTGTATGGTATGGCCGGAGGTGTGGAACGGAAAGCAAACCGCGATTGTCGGATGTCACACCGTTGGTGGCGAGGGTGAGAAACACGTTGCCGCCTACAGCTGCTTCTACGCCGAGCGGGTGGGTTAAGTTAGTAGTTGGTTGGTTGGGCGACGTAAAAGTGGAGCGTGGAGGTGTGTGTGAACGTGAGGAGACACGCATTGCATTGTATTTGTACGCGCGAGGTGAGTTAGGAGACCACGCGCCACGACGTACGGTGCCCTCTTTCGACCTGACGTCTGACGTCTGGAGGCGGTGTCGTCATTCTGGATGTACGTGTATTTTCCGCTCAGTTGAGTGAGGTGACGCGAGACGACGGCGTCGGTGGTGTTTTTGTTTTGTTGTTGGCGCCCCGGGGATGAAGAGGGGCACCCGACGGTAACGAGAGGTTGCACTTTGTGATCGGTCGAATGTCCGGGGAGCGAGGAATAGGGTGGGGGGTTGAAAAGAAACGCCAGTGTAGGGCAACGGGACGGTGAACGTTCCCGTGGTGTCGGAGGTGTGCAGTGGGGGGGAGGAAAAAAAAAAAGCGCGTAACGGCGCGGCTGCCGTGGTGGAAACGTTCTCTCCAACTGTGGTGGTGTCCCCTGTGTGTTTTGTTGTTCTCTATATCGTGTGTCCCCTCGCACAAGACGCTCTCTGGGCGGGTTTGATTCATTCATTTTTGCATAGTCACGTAGCGTAGAATGGAATGCGCAAGAGTTGAGTGAGACTGGCGACGGTATATGGTCTGAGCAGCGTCAGCTGCACTGCACTCCCCGGAAAAGAATCTTGGATGCCGTGCTAACTGAAATTTGGTGGACGGGGTTCTCAAGGCTGTTTTGCTATTTTCTTGTTTGTTTGTCTCTAGTTAAGATGGTGAAATGACGTCGAAGAAGCAGTATTGCAAATACTGTTATGGAAATGCCCTAGTTTGATGAAAGGAAATGTGTGTTGAATATACAGGATGGTAAAGACCAAGTGCGTTGAAAGAAACGTTGTGAAGGAACGAACGTTCCCTGAATTGGTTTCTTTTTGTTCCCGAGTTGTGTACAATGGACGACGGTTGTGCCATATCGCAGCATTGCATCATCCCCAGGTTTGATTTCAATTGAGCGATAAAAAAAGGAAAAAGAGAAGAACAAGAACACTATCGAAATGGTCTATGGTGTGTGACCCACAATTGTTGTCTTTAAATCACTTACCCAACCATGTCGTAAAAATATTTTTTTTTTTTTTTTTTTTTTTTTTTTTTTTTTTTTACAGTGGCTGCCGAATGACCTAGATGTAACAGAGAGAGAGAGAAACACATGGCGTGTCAGATGTTTGTTTTCTTTTCCCCCCCCCCCCCCCCCCTCTCGTCAAGTGGCAAATGCGAACACCGTCAGCTGTAATTGACGATCGACACTAGTATGGCGCGAAAAGGGGGTGCGACCTGTGCAGTTGTGGGTGAAACTTTGGGTGATGGGCTGTCATGCGGCATCGCGTGCGTTCATTACCCCTCGGCGGCGGCGGCGGCGGCGGCGGCGGCGCCGCAGCTCCGTCCAGCTCGCGCTCTCGGAAACAACCCTCTCGTAATGCCGCGTCTCCTCCGTCACTGCAATTTTCAAAGGGAAACCTGTGTGGCCGGTGGGGGTGTGTCAACCGTTGGCCCTCAAGCTCCGCCGACAAAAAGTGTTGAGTGTATCCAGTGTGAGAGAGGTTGACGCTTTTCGTGGTGTGTGTGTGTGTGTGTGTGTGTGTGTGTGTGGCAATGTTTTGAAAAGTTTGCAACGTACGTTAAGAAGTGTTGACGCTGAAACTTGCGGGCTGTGTGGCCCTGGTGGTTGGCTGGCTGGAGACGCGGGCGTGTCCAGTCGGTCGGTTGTTGTGGCTGAAAGGTACGTATACGGTTCCGCCGTCCCGTCGGAACTGCGTCTGTCTGGAAGGTATGACGTGACGTGCAGTAACACGCGATCTAGTGT
>NW_026062382.1:10000-15000 GCF_023897955.1 Schistocerca gregaria
CCACAGGACACTATCCAAACAACGACAAGAGGAACGTCACGTCCACTAATAAGACAGAATGTCTCACATCACCCGCAAACAACGCAGCTCAAATCAGCCAGCAACACCCACAGTGGTCCACCCAGTATCAACACAGGACGCAACGCCACGCCACAACACAAAAGGTACAAGTAATAAAATACCCTTTGGCCACACCCCTTATAAAGGCATCGAACCAACCCACCACCTGACACCAGCCAAACGTACATCCTGATTTGACACATCTCTGGCAACCTAACCCACGTTGGCCCTTAACCTAACCCACGTTGGCCCTTAACCTAACCCACGTTGGCCCTTAACCTAACCCACGTTGGCCCTTAACCTAACCCACGTTGGCCCTTAACCTAACCCACGTTGGCCCTTAACCTAACCCACGTTGGCCCTTAACCTAACCCACGTTGGCCCTTAACCTAACCCACGTTGGCCCTTAACCTAACCCACGTTGGCCCTTAACCTAACCCACGTTGGCCCTTAACCTAACCCACGTTGGCCCCTAACCTAACCCACGTTGGCCCCTAACCTAACCCACGTTGGCCCCTAACCTAACCCACGTTGGCCCCTAACCTAACCCACGTTGGCCCCTAACCTAACCCACGTTGGCCCCTAACCTAACCCACGTTGGCCCCTAACCTAACCCACGTTGGCCCCTAACCTAACCCACGTTGGCCCCTAACCTAACCCACGTTGGCCCCTAACCTAACCCACGTTGGCCCCTAACCTAACCCACGTTGGCCCCTAACCTAACCCACGTTGGCCCCTAACCTAACCCACGTTGGCCCCTAACCTAACCCACGTTGGCCCCTAACCTAACCCACGCTGCACCTTAACCTAAGTTACGCTGCACCTTAACCTAAGTTACGCTGCACCTTAACCTAAGTTACGCTGCACCTTAACCTAAGTTACGCTGCACCTTAACCTAAGTTACGCTGCACCTTAACCTAAGTTACGCTGCACCTTAACCTAAGTTACGCTGCACCTTAACCTAACTTACACTGCACCTTAACCTAAGTTACACTGCACCTTAACCTAACTTACACTGCACCTTAACCTAAGTTACACTGCACCTTAACCTAAGTTACACTGCACCTTAACCTAACTTACACTGCACCTTAACCTAAGTTACACTGCACCTTAACCTAAGTTACACTGCACCTTAACCTAAGTTACACTGCACCTTAACCTAAGTTACACTGCACCTTAACCTAAGTTACACTGCACCTTAACCTAAGTTACACTGCACCTTAACCTAACTTACACTGCACCTTAACCTAAGTTACACTGCACCTTAACCTAACTTACACTGCACCTTAACCTAACTTACACTGCACCTTAACCTAACTTACACTGCACCTTAACCTAACTTACACTGCACCTTAACCTAACTTACACTGCACCTTAACCTAACTTACACTGCACCTTAACCTAACTTACACTGCACCTTAACCTAACTTACACTGCACCTTAACCTAACTTACACTGCACCTTAACCTAACTTACACTGCACCTTAACTGTCACATGTAACGTCACAGGAATGTAGCTTTGCCTAACAGCAACCCTCTGAACATAGTTCACTGCTTGGATCCTCTGGTGTCATGTGTATTTCTTGATGCCATGGTGCGTACCCTCACATAAAGGTCTTTCGAGTGTTGCGTACTTTCTACACAGTCCCGCTAACCACTGGAAGGGTGTACCGCTACAGAACGAATATCGCCCTCCCCTCCTGCCCTTCCAAGCTGGTCGGTCAGGCGTTTGTTTGTGAAATGAGCCTTGCAGCTGTTCAGTTGCATTCGGTTGTCGATGCAGTCAGTGTACGTTGTGGTACGGCCTGTGTGGACTGTCCGCTGATGTACGCGTAACCCACACTGATCATCCGTCGTTACGTACTGAGTGACATAATGTGGCACATGCTTGACCGTACACCGGCTGCGCCCTACAATGGCGAATCATAAGGGCCATATGTTGTGCACGATGCTACTTGTCTCGTCTCCCCATTACAGCGAGATTGCACTGTTGTACGCCGTACAGACATGTGGTAAGTAGGTACGGACGAAAGTATTGCATGTTGGCCCCCCCCCCCCCTCCTCCCTCTGCCGGGAATCAGCGTGAGCCGTCTGTTGATGTAGCGACGAGGGTTTTCCTATTTAATCGTATTGCCCCACACAACATGATAGCACGGTGGACCGCGTTCCACATCTGCGACATGCTACAGAGGCCGGTTGACAGTCGACCGCGCAAGGGACATTGCACACGTGCGCGGACCATCTTCCACGTGTTCTCTCGTGTACATGCCGCAGTGTGTATGTGGGCTGATGTAGCGTGTCGTGACACATAACATGCAGGCATGCCAGAATCGTAGATTTCGCAAATGTAGATTGACGTATACGTTTGCTGCCAAAGATCCGCAAATGAACTGGAAATCAGTTGTTGAGCGGTTGTTCGCGCTGCAGGTGCATCGGTGATAGCGACGATCGGTACATCTGTGAACCGGTTGTTTCGGCGGTACCCGCCATGCCCCCGAACCTGAGTTGGCCATGTGGGTATGAAGCGATACGAGGCTGTGGCTTGGCGGGACAGTCCCCGGCCGGTGAGGGGGGGCCGCCCGGCGTGCTGGCCGCGCGCTGCGTGAGCGCACGCACTACAGCCGGCTGGTGGGGGGCGCCCAGTGGCAGGAGCGCCGGCCGACGGGCCCGGCTGGCGTCCCAGCTATGCGCCGGCGCACCCTGCGCGCGGCGCCAGGCGGCCAAAGTGGGTTCTGCCGAGCCCGGTGCGAAGCGCGGTGGACATCTGCAGTGTGCTGGTCCGATTGCGGACTGTGTGCGTTGAGGATGCGCCGCCGCCCGGCACTCGGCGTCGCGACGCCGTCTGCTGCTCGGTCGCCCCCAGCGGTTCTCGCAGGTGGTTTGTATCGCAGCTCTGCGGACGTGTTGGCGCGTGCGCTGTGCTGGGAGAGTTCGCTTCTGCACCCAAGTGGGGCTTTGCCCTTCTGTGGCGCTGGCGTTGGAGCTGCCGGTCACCGTAGGTGGCGCGTGTTGTTTCCCGCCGGCAATGCCACGACAGCACGCTCCCGGGCCTCTGTCGGCAGCGGCAAGCTCAGTTGGGAGCACGGGTGTTCGCACTGAAAGCGTCTACTCGCCTATCTCCGGGCGATTGCGCCTCTCTCGAACCCGACCAAGTACTTAGGACGGCGCTGCGCGCCGCCGGGACCTGAGAGGGTTTCGAGGTGTATCGTGCAGGGGAGCTCAGCCTCCTCCTGTTTGCAGAATAATTGAGCGGACGCTTGCGTGTTCGCGCGGGCCCTCGGGACACACTCCCGGGCGGCCGGCTGCTCAGCTCTCGTTGACGCAGCTCCCTGGTTGATCCTGCCAGTAGTCATATGCTTGTCTCAAAGATTAAGCCATGCATGTCTCAGTACAAGCCGCATTAAGGTGAAACCGCGAATGGCTCATTAAATCAGTTATGGTTCCTTAGATCGTACCCACGTTACTTGGATAACTGTGGTAATTCTAGAGCTAATACATGCAAACAGAGTCCCGACCAGAGATGGAAGGGACGCTTTTATAAGATCAAAACCAATCGGATTGGCTCGTCTGGTCCGTTTGCCTTGGTGACTCTGAATAACTTTGGGCTGATCGCACGGTCCTCGTACCGGCGACGCATCTTTCAAATGTCTGCCTTATCAACTGTCGATGGTAGGTTCTGCGCCTACCATGGTTGTAACGGGTAACGGGGAATCAGGGTTCGATTCCGGAGAGGGAGCCTGAGAAACGGCTACCACATCCAAGGAAGGCAGCAGGCGCGCAAATTACCCACTCCCGGCACGGGGAGGTAGTGACGAAAAATAACGATACGGGACTCATCCGAGGCCCCGTAATCGGAATGAGTACACTTTAAATCCTTTAACGAGTATCTATTGGAGGGCAAGTCTGGTGCCAGCAGCCGCGGTAATTCCAGCTCCAATAGCGTATATTAAAGTTGTTGCGGTTAAAAAGCTCGTAGTTGGATTTGTGTCCCACGCTGTTGGTTCACCGCCCGTCGGTGTTTAACTGGCATGTATCGTGGGACGTCCTGCCGGTGGGGCGAGCCGAAGGCGTGCTTGCGCGTCCCGAGGCGGACCCCGTTGAAATCCTACCAGGGTGCTCTTAGTTGAGTGTCTCGGTGGGCCGGCACGTTTACTTTGAACAAATTAGAGTGCTTAAAGCAGGCAAGCCCGCCTGAATACTGTGTGCATGGAATAATGGAATAGGACCTCGGTTCTATTTTGTTGGTTTTCGGAACCCGAGGTAATGATTAATAGGGACAGGCGGGGGCATTCGTATTGCGACGTTAGAGGTGAAATTCTTGGATCGTCGCAAGACGAACAGAAGCGAAAGCATTTGCCAAGTATGTTTTCATTAATCAAGAACGAAAGTTAGAGGTTCGAAGGCGATCAGATACCGCCCTAGTTCTAACCATAAACGATGCCAGCCAGCGATCCGCCGCAGTTCCTCCGATGACTCGGCGGGCAGCCTCCGGGAAACCAAAGCTTTTGGGTTCCGGGGGAAGTATGGTTGCAAAGCTGAAACTTAAAGGAATTGACGGAAGGGCACCACCAGGAGTGGAGCCTGCGGCTTAATTTGACTCAACACGGGAAACCTCACCAGGCCCGGACACCGGAAGGATTGACAGATTGATAGCTCTTTCTTGATTCGGTGGGTGGTGGTGCATGGCCGTTCTTAGTTGGTGGAGCGATTTGTCTGGTTAATTCCGATAACGAACGAGACTCTAGCCTGCTAACTAGTCGCGTGACATCCTTCGTGCTGTCAGCGATTACTTTTCTTCTTAGAGGGACAGGCGGCTTCTAGCCGCACGAGATTGAGCAATAACAGGTCTGTGATGCCCTTAGATGTTCTGGGCCGCACGCGCGCTACACTGAAGGAATCAGCGTGTCTTCCTAGGCCGAAAGGTCGGGGTAACCCGCTGA
>NW_026062382.1:22500-25000 GCF_023897955.1 Schistocerca gregaria
CTAACCTAACCCACGTTGGCCCCTAACCTAACCCACGTTGGCCCCTAACCTAACCCACGTTGGCCCCTAACCTAACCCACGTTGGCCCCTAACCTAACCCACGCTGCACCTTAACCTAAGTTACGCTGCACCTTAACCTAAGTTACGCTGCACCTTAACCTAAGTTACGCTGCACCTTAACCTAAGTTAAGCTGCACCTTAACCTAAGTTACGCTGCACCTTAACCTAAGTTACGCTGCACCTTAACCTAAGTTACGCTGCACCTTAACCTAAGTTACGCTGCACCTTAACCTAAGTTACGCTGCACCTTAACCTAAGTTACGCTGCACCTTAACCTAAGTTACGCTGCACCTTAACCTAACTTACACTGCACCTTAACCTAAGTTACACTGCACCTTAACCTAACTTACACTGCACCTTAACCTAAGTTACACTGCACCTTAACCTAAGTTACACTGCACCTTAACCTAACTTACACTGCACCTTAACCTAAGTTACACTGCACCTTAACCTAAGTTACACTGCACCTTAACCTAAGTTACACTGCACCTTAACCTAAGTTACACTGCACCTTAACCTAACTTACACTGCACCTTAACCTAACTTACACTGCACCTTAACCTAAGTTACACTGCACCTTAACCTAACTTACACTGCACCTTAACCTAACTTACACTGCACCTTAACCTAACTTACACTGCACCTTAACCTAACTTACACTGCACCTTAACCTAACTTACACTGCACCTTAACCTAACTTACACTGCACCTTAACCTAACTTACACTGCACCTTAACCTAACTTACACTGCACCTTAACCTAACTTACACTGCACCTTAACCTAACTTACACTGCACCTTAACCTAACTTACACTGCACCTTAACCTAACTTACACTGCACCTTAACCTAACTTACACTGCACCTTAACCTAACTTACACTGCACCTTAACTGTCACATGTAACGTCACAGGAATGTAGCTTTGCCTAACAGCAACCCTCTGAACATAGTTCACTGCTTGGATCCTCTGGTGTCATGTGTATTTCTTGATGCCATGGTGCGTACCCTCACATAAAGGTCTTTCGAGTGTTGCGTACTTTCTACACAGTCCCGCTAACCACTGGAAGGGTGTACCGCTACAGAACGAATATCGCCCTCCCCTCCTGCCCTTCCAAGCTGGTCGGTCAGGCGTTTGTTTGTGAAATGAGCCTTGCAGCTGTTCAGTTGCATTCGGTTGTCGATGCAGTCAGTGTACGTTGTGGTACGGCCTGTGTGGACTGTCCGCTGATGTACGCGTAACCCACACTGATCATCCGTCGTTACGTACTGAGTGACATAATGTGGCACATGCTTGACCGTACACCGGCTGCGCCCTACAATGGCGAATCATAAGGGCCATATGTTGTGCACGATGCTACTTGTCTCGTCTCCCCATTACAGCGAGATTGCACTGTTGTACGCCGTACAGACATGTGGTAAGTAGGTACGGACGAAAGTATTGCATGTTGGCCCCCCCCCCCCTCCTCCCTCTGCCGGGAATCAGCGTGAGCCGTCTGTTGATGTAGCGACGAGGGTTTTCCTATTTAATCGTATTGCCCCACACAACATGATAGCACGGTGGACCGCGTTCCACATCTGCGACATGCTACAGAGGCCGGTTGACAGTCGACCGCGCAAGGGACATTGCACACGTGCGCGGACCATCTTCCACGTGTTCTCTCGTGTACATGCCGCAGTGTGTATGTGGGCTGATGTAGCGTGTCGTGACACATAACATGCAGGCATGCCAGAATCGTAGATTTCGCAAATGTAGATTGACGTATACGTTTGCTGCCAAAGATCCGCAAATGAACTGGAAATCAGTTGTTGAGCGGTTGTTCGCGCTGCAGGTGCATCGGTGATAGCGACGATCGGTACATCTGTGAACCGGTTGTTTCGGCGGTACCCGCCATGCCCCCGAACCTGAGTTGGCCATGTGGGTATGAAGCGATACGAGGCTGTGGCTTGGCGGGACAGTCCCCGGCCGGTGAGGGGGGGCCGCCCGGCGTGCTGGCCGCGCGCTGCGTGAGCGCACGCACTACAGCCGGCTGGTGGGGGGCGCCCAGTGGCAGGAGCGCCGGCCGACGGGCCCGGCTGGCGTCCCAGCTATGCGCCGGCGCACCCTGCGCGCGGCGCCAGGCGGCCAAAGTGGGTTCTGCCGAGCCCGGTGCGAAGCGCGGTGGACATCTGCAGTGTGCTGGTCCGATTGCGGACTGTGTGCGTTGAGGATGCGCCGCCGCCCGGCACTCGGCGTCGCGACGCCGTCTGCTGCTCGGTCGCCCCCAGCGGTTCTCGCAGGTGGTTTGTATCGCAGCTCTGCGGACGTGTTGGCGCGTGCGCTGTGCTGGGAGAGTTCGCTTCTGCACCCAAGTGGGGCTTTGCCCTTCTGTGGCGCTGGCGTTGGAGCTGCCGGTCACCGTAGGTGGCGCGTGTTGTTTCCCGCCGGCAATGCCACGACAGCA
>NW_026062382.1:35000-37500 GCF_023897955.1 Schistocerca gregaria
TACACTGCACCTTAACCTAACTTACACTGCACCTTAACCTAACTTACACTGCACCTTAACCTAACTTACACTGCACCTTAACTGTCACATGTAACGTCACAGGAATGTAGCTTTGCCTAACAGCAACCCTCTGAACATAGTTCACTGCTTGGATCCTCTGGTGTCATGTGTATTTCTTGATGCCATGGTGCGTACCCTCACATAAAGGTCTTTCGAGTGTTGCGTACTTTCTACACAGTCCCGCTAACCACTGGAAGGGTGTACCGCTACAGAACGAATATCGCCCTCCCCTCCTGCCCTTCCAAGCTGGTCGGTCAGGCGTTTGTTTGTGAAATGAGCCTTGCAGCTGTTCAGTTGCATTCGGTTGTCGATGCAGTCAGTGTACGTTGTGGTACGGCCTGTGTGGACTGTCCGCTGATGTACGCGTAACCCACACTGATCATCCGTCGTTACGTACTGAGTGACATAATGTGGCACATGCTTGACCGTACACCGGCTGCGCCCTACAATGGCGAATCATAAGGGCCATATGTTGTGCACGATGCTACTTGTCTCGTCTCCCCATTACAGCGAGATTGCACTGTTGTACGCCGTACAGACATGTGGTAAGTAGGTACGGACGAAAGTATTGCATGTTGGCCCCCCCCCCCCCCCTCCTCCCTCTGCCGGGAATCAGCGTGAGCCGTCTGTTGATGTAGCGACGAGGGTTTTCCTATTTAATCGTATTGCCCCACACAACATGATAGCACGGTGGACCGCGTTCCACATCTGCGACATGCTACAGAGGCCGGTTGACAGTCGACCGCGCAAGGGACATTGCACACGTGCGCGGACCATCTTCCACGTGTTCTCTCGTGTACATGCCGCAGTGTGTATGTGGGCTGATGTAGCGTGTCGTGACACATAACATGCAGGCATGCCAGAATCGTAGATTTCGCAAATGTAGATTGACGTATACGTTTGCTGCCAAAGATCCGCAAATGAACTGGAAATCAGTTGTTGAGCGGTTGTTCGCGCTGCAGGTGCATCGGTGATAGCGACGATCGGTACATCTGTGAACCGGTTGTTTCGGCGGTACCCGCCATGCCCCCGAACCTGAGTTGGCCATGTGGGTATGAAGCGATACGAGGCTGTGGCTTGGCGGGACAGTCCCCGGCCGGTGAGGGGGGGCCGCCCGGCGTGCTGGCCGCGCGCTGCGTGAGCGCACGCACTACAGCCGGCTGGTGGGGGGCGCCCAGTGGCAGGAGCGCCGGCCGACGGGCCCGGCTGGCGTCCCAGCTATGCGCCGGCGCACCCTGCGCGCGGCGCCAGGCGGCCAAAGTGGGTTCTGCCGAGCCCGGTGCGAAGCGCGGTGGACATCTGCAGTGTGCTGGTCCGATTGCGGACTGTGTGCGTTGAGGATGCGCCGCCGCCCGGCACTCGGCGTCGCGACGCCGTCTGCTGCTCGGTCGCCCCCAGCGGTTCTCGCAGGTGGTTTGTATCGCAGCTCTGCGGACGTGTTGGCGCGTGCGCTGTGCTGGGAGAGTTCGATTCTGCACCCAAGTGGGGCTTTGCCCTTCTGTGGCGCTGGCGTTGGAGCTGCCGGTCACCGTAGGTGGCGCGTGTTGTTTCCCGCCGGCAATGCCACGACAGCACGCTCCCGGGCCTCTGTCGGCAGCGGCAAGCTCAGTTGGGAGCACGGGTGTTCGCACTGAAAGCGTCTACTCGCCTATCTCCGGGCGATTGCGCCTCTCTCGAACCCGACCAAGTACTTAGGACGGCGCTGCGCGCCGCCGGGACCTGAGAGGGTTTCGAGGTGTATCGTGCAGGGGAGCTCAGCCTCCTCCTGTTTGCAGAATAATTGAGCGGACGCTTGCGTGTTCGCGCGGGCCCTCGGGACACACTCCCGGGCGGCCGGCTGCTCAGCTCTCGTTGACGCAGCTCCCTGGTTGATCCTGCCAGTAGTCATATGCTTGTCTCAAAGATTAAGCCATGCATGTCTCAGTACAAGCCGCATTAAGGTGAAACCGCGAATGGCTCATTAAATCAGTTATGGTTCCTTAGATCGTACCCACGTTACTTGGATAACTGTGGTAATTCTAGAGCTAATACATGCAAACAGAGTCCCGACCAGAGATGGAAGGGACGCTTTTATTAGATCAAAACCAATCGGATTGGCTCGTCTGGTCCGTTTGCCTTGGTGACTCTGAATAACTTTGGGCTGATCGCACGGTCCTCGTACCGGCGACGCATCTTTCAAATGTCTGCCTTATCAACTGTCGATGGTAGGTTCTGCGCCTACCATGGTTGTAACGGGTAACGGGGAATCAGGGTTCGATTCCGGAGAGGGAGCCTGAGAAACGGCTACCACATCCAAGGAAGGCAGCAGGCGCGCAAATTACCCACTCCCGGCACGGGGAGGTAGTGACGAAAAATAACGATACGGGACTCATCCGAGGCCCCGTAATCGGAATGAGTACACTTTAAATCCTTTAACGAGTATCTATTGGAGGGCAAGTCT
>NW_026062382.1:45000-50000 GCF_023897955.1 Schistocerca gregaria
CATCAGTACATAACTAATATTTCAGTCGTCTGACGTCCCTCCTTAGTAAATGATGCAGGACCACATACATAGATGATACATACTGTAAACTGGGGAGGACAGTGTGAACCGCACTCGACCCAGTCACCCTATCTCACAGTCCACTCTGTGTGTAACAAAGCGAAAGCACCAAAGCACTATCGTTCAACAACATCCATTTTATCCTCGCTGCCACAGGACACTATCCAAACAACGACAAGAGGAACGTCACGTCCACTAATAAGACAGAATGTCTCACATCACCCGCAAACAACGCAGCTCAAATCAGCCAGCAACACCCACAGTGGTCCACCCAGTATCAACACAGGACGCAACGCCACGCCACAACACAAAAGGTACAAGTAATAAAATACCCTTTGGCCACACCCCTTATAAAGGCATCGAACCAACCCACCACCTGACACCAGCCAAACGTACATCCTGATTTGACACATCTCTGGCAACCTAACCCACGTTGGCCCTTAACCTAACCCACGTTGGCCCTTAACCTAACCCACGTTGGCCCTTAACCTAACCCACGTTGGCCCTTAACCTAACCCACGTTGGCCCTTAACCTAACCCACGTTGGCCCTTAACCTAACCCACGTTGGCCCTTAACCTAACCCACGTTGGCCCTTAACCTAACCCACGTTGGCCCTTAACCTAACCCACGTTGGCCCTTAACCTAACCCACGTTGGCCCTTAACCTAACCCACGTTGGCCCTTAACCTAACCCACGTTGGCCCTTAACCTAACCCACGTTGGCCCCTAACCTAACCCACGTTGGCCCCTAACCTAACCCACGTTGGCCCCTAACCTAACCCACGTTGGCCCCTAACCTAACCCACGTTGGCCCCTAACCT
Organism: Schistocerca gregaria; assembly: GCF_023897955.1. Classification (NCBI taxonomy): domain Eukaryota; kingdom Metazoa; phylum Arthropoda; class Insecta; order Orthoptera; family Acrididae; genus Schistocerca; species Schistocerca gregaria. The sequence continues at coordinate 45,882 of NW_026062382.1, forward strand.
AACCCACGTTGGCCCCTAACCTAACCCACGTTGGCCCCTAACCTAACCCACGTTGGCCCCTAACCTAACCCACGTTGGCCCCTAACCTAACCCACGTTGGCCCCTAACCTAACCCACGTTGGCCCCTAACCTAACCCACGTTGGCCCCTAACCTAACCCACGTTGGCCCCTAACCTAGCCCACGTTGGCCCCTAACCTAACCCACGTTGGCCCCTAACCTAACCCACGTTGGCCCCTAACCTAACCCACGCTGCACCTTAACCTAAGTTACGCTGCACCTTAACCTAAGTTACGCTGCACCTTAACCTAAGTTACGCTGCACCTTAACCTAAGTTACGCTGCACCTTAACCTAAGTTACGCTGCACCTTAACCTAACTTACACTGCACCTTAACCTAAGTTACACTGCACCTTAACCTAACTTACACTGCACCTTAACCTAAGTTACACTGCACCTTAACCTAAGTTACACTGCACCTTAACCTAACTTACACTGCACCTTAACCTAAGTTACACTGCACCTTAACCTAAGTTACACTGCACCTTAACCTAAGTTACACTGCACCTTAACCTAAGTTACACTGCACCTTAACCTAAGTTACACTGCACCTTAACCTAACTTACACTGCACCTTAACCTAACTTACACTGCACCTTAACCTAACTTACACTGCACCTTAACCTAACTTACACTGCACCTTAACCTAACTTACACTGCACCTTAACCTAACTTACACTGCACCTTAACCTAACTTACACTGCACCTTAACCTAACTTACACTGCACCTTAACCTAACTTACACTGCACCTTAACCTAACTTACACTGCACCTTAACCTAACTTACACTGCACCTTAACCTAACTTACACTGCACCTTAACCTAACTTACACTGCACCTTAACCTAACTTACACTGCACCTTAACTGTCACATGTAACGTCACAGGAATGTAGCTTTGCCTAACAGCAACCCTCTGAACATAGTTCACTGCTTGGATCCTCTGGTGTCATGTGTATTTCTTGATGCCATGGTGCGTACCCTCACATAAAGGTCTTTCGAGTGTTGCGTACTTTCTACACAGTCCCGCTAACCACTGGAAGGGTGTACCGCTACAGAACGAATATCGCCCTCCCCTCCTGCCCTTCCAAGCTGGTCGGTCAGGCGTTTGTTTGTGAAATGAGCCTTGCAGCTGTTCAGTTGCATTCGGTTGTCGATGCAGTCAGTGTACGTTGTGGTACGGCCTGTGTGGACTGTCCGCTGATGTACGCGTAACCCACACTGATCATCCGTCGTTACGTACTGAGTGACATAATGTGGCACATGCTTGACCGTACACCGGCTGCGCCCTACAATGGCGAATCATAAGGGCCATATGTTGTGCACGATGCTACTTGTCTCGTCTCCCCATTACAGCGAGATTGCACTGTTGTACGCCGTACAGACATGTGGTAAGTAGGTACGGACGAAAGTATTGCATGTTGGCCCCCCCCCCCCTCCTCCCTCTGCCGGGAATCAGCGTGAGCCGTCTGTTGATGTAGCGACGAGGGTTTTCCTATTTAATCGTATTGCCCCACACAACATGATAGCACGGTGGACCGCGTTCCACATCTGCGACATGCTACAGAGGCCGGTTGACAGTCGACCGCGCAAGGGACATTGCACACGTGCGCGGACCATCTTCCACGTGTTCTCTCGTGTACATGCCGCAGTGTGTATGTGGGCTGATGTAGCGTGTCGTGACACATAACATGCAGGCATGCCAGAATCGTAGATTTCGCAAATGTAGATTGACGTATACGTTTGCTGCCAAAGATCCGCAAATGAACTGGAAATCAGTTGTTGAGCGGTTGTTCGCGCTGCAGGTGCATCGGTGATAGCGACGATCGGTACATCTGTGAACCGGTTGTTTCGGCGGTACCCGCCATGCCCCCGAACCTGAGTTGGCCATGTGGGTATGAAGCGATACGAGGCTGTGGCTTGGCGGGACAGTCCCCGGCCGGTGAGGGGGGGCCGCCCGGCGTGCTGGCCGCGCGCTGCGTGAGCGCACGCTCTACAGCCGGCTGGTGGGGGGCGCCCAGTGGCAGGAGCGCCGGCCGACGGGCCCGGCTGGCGTCCCAGCTATGCGCCGGCGCACCCTGCGCGCGGCGCCAGGCGGCCAAAGTGGGTTCTGCCGAGCCCGGTGCGAAGCGCGGTGGACATCTGCAGTGTGCTGGTCCGATTGCGGACTGTGTGCGTTGAGGATGCGCCGCCGCCCGGCACTCGGCGTCGCGACGCCGTCTGCTGCTCGGTCGCCCCCAGCGGTTCTCGCAGGTGGTTTGTATCGCAGCTCTGCGGACGTGTTGGCGCGTGCGCTGTGCTGGGAGAGTTCGCTTCTGCACCCAAGTGGGGCTTTGCCCTTCTGTGGCGCTGGCGTTGGAGCTGCCGGTCACCGTAGGTGGCGCGTGTTGTTTCCCGCCGGCAATGCCACGACAGCACGCTCCCGGGCCTCTGTCGGCAGCGGCAAGCTCAGTTGGGAGCACGGGTGTTCGCACTGAAAGCGTCTACTCGCCTATCTCCGGGCGATTGCGCCTCTCTCGAACCCGACCAAGTACTTAGGACGGCGCTGCGCGCCGCCGGGACCTGAGAGGGTTTCGAGGTGTATCGTGCAGGGGAGCTCAGCCTCCTCCTGTTTGCAGAATAATTGAGCGGACGCTTGCGTGTTCGCGCGGGCCCTCGGGACACACTCCCGGGCGGCCGGCTGCTCAGCTCTCGTTGACGCAGCTCCCTGGTTGATCCTGCCAGTAGTCATATGCTTGTCTCAAAGATTAAGCCATGCATGTCTCAGTACAAGCCGCATTAAGGTGAAACCGCGAATGGCTCATTAAATCAGTTATGGTTCCTTAGATCGTACCCACGTTACTTGGATAACTGTGGTAATTCTAGAGCTAATACATGCAAACAGAGTCCCGACCAGAGATGGAAGGGACGCTTTTATTAGATCAAAACCAATCGGATTGGCTCGTCTGGTCCGTTTGCCTTGGTGACTCTGAATAACTTTGGGCTGATCGCACGGTCCTCGTACCGGCGACGCATCTTTCAAATGTCTGCCTTATCAACTGTCGATGGTAGGTTCTGCGCCTACCATGGTTGTAACGGGTAACGGGGAATCAGGGTTCGATTCCGGAGAGGGAGCCTGAGAAACGGCTACCACATCCAAGGAAGGCAGCAGGCGCGCAAATTACCCACTCCCGGCACGGGGAGGTAGTGACGAAAAATAACGATACGGGACTCATCCGAGGCCCCGTAATCGGAATGAGTACACTTTAAATCCTTTAACGAGTATCTATTGGAGGGCAAGTCTGGTGCCAGCAGCCGCGGTAATTCCAGCTCCAATAGCGTATATTAAAGTTGTTGCGGTTAAAAAGCTCGTAGTTGGATTTGTGTCCCACGCTGTTGGTTCACCGCCCGTCGGTGTTTAACTGGCATGTATCGTGGGACGTCCTGCCGGTGGGGCGAGCCGAAGGCGTGCTTGCGCGTCCCGAGGCGGACCCCGTTGAAATCCTACCAGGGTGCTCTTAGTTGAGTGTCTCGGTGGGCCGGCACGTTTACTTTGAACAAATTAGAGTGCTTAAAGCAGGCAAGCCCGCCTGAATACTGTGTGCATGGAATAATGGAATAGGACCTCGGTTCTATTTTGTTGGTTTTCGGAACCCGAGGTAATGATTAATAGGGACAGGCGGGGGCATTCGTATTGCGACGTTAGAGGTGAAATTCTTGGATCGTCGCAAGACGAACAGAAGCGAAAGCATTTGCCAAGTATGTTTTCATTAATCAAGAACGAAAGTTATAGGTTCGAAGGCGATCAGATACCGCCCTAGTTCTAACCATAAACGATGCCAGCCAGCGATCCGCCGCAGTTCCTCCGATGACTCGGCGGGCAGCCTCCGGGAAACCAAAGCTTTTGGGTTCCGGGGGAAGTATGGTTGCAAAGCTGAAACTTAAAGGAATTGACGGAAGGGCACCACCAGGAGTGGAGCCTGCGGCTTAATTTGACTCAACACGGGAAACCTCACCAGGCCCGGACACCGGAAGGATTGACAGATTGATAGCTCTTTCTTGATTCGGTGGGTGGTGGTGCATGGC
>NW_026062382.1:57500-62500 GCF_023897955.1 Schistocerca gregaria
AACCTAACCCACGTTGGCCCTTAACCTAACCCACGTTGGCCCCTAACCTAACCCACGTTGGCCCCTAACCTAACCCACGTTGGCCCCTAACCTAACCCACGTTGGCCCCTAACCTAACCCACGTTGGCCCCTAACCTAACCCACGTTGGCCCCTAACCTAACCCACGTTGGCCCCTAACCTAACCCACGTTGGCCCCTAACCTAACCCACGTTGGCCCCTAACCTAACCCACGTTGGCCCCTAACCTAACCCACGTTGGCCCCTAACCTAACCCACGTTGGCCCCTAACCTAACCCACGTTGGCCCCTAACCTAACCCACGTTGGCCCCTAACCTAACCCACGTTGGCCCCTAACCTAACCCACGTTGGCCCCTAACCTAACCCACGCTGCACCTTAACCTAAGTTACGCTGCACCTTAACCTAAGTTACGCTGCACCTTAACCTAAGTTACGCTGCACCTTAACCTAAGTTACGCTGCACCTTAACCTAAGTTACGCTGCACCTTAACCTAAGTTACGCTGCACCTTAACCTAAGTTACACTGCACCTTAACCTAACTTACACTGCACCTTAACCTAAGTTACACTGCACCTTAACCTAAGTTACACTGCACCTTAACCTAAGTTACACTGCACCTTAACCTAAGTTACACTGCACCTTAACCTAAGTTACACTGCACCTTAACCTAAGTTACACTGCACCTTAACCTAAGTTACACTGCACCTTAACCTAACTTACACTGCACCTTAACCTAACTTACACTGCACCTTAACCTAACTTACACTGCACCTTAACCTAACTTACACTGCACCTTAACCTAAGTTACACTGCACCTTAACCTAAGTTACACTGCACCTTAACCTAACTTACACTGCACCTTAACCTAACTTACACTGCACCTTAACCTAACTTACACTGCACCTTAACCTAACTTACACTGCACCTTAACCTAACTTACACTGCACCTTAACCTAACTTACACTGCACCTTAACCTAACTTACACTGCACCTTAACCTAACTTACACTGCACCTTAACTGTCACATGTAACGTCACAGGAATGTAGCTTTGCCTAACACTAGATCGCGTGTTAGTTCACTGCTTGGATCCTCTGGTGTCATGTGTATTTCTTGATGCCATGGTGCGTACCCTCACATAAAGGTCTTTCGAGTGTTGCGTACTTTCTACACAGTCCCGCTAACCACTGGAAGGGGTGTACCGCTACAGAACGAATATCGCCCTCCCCTCCTGCCCTTCCAAGCTGGTCGGTCAGGCGTTTGTTTGTGAAATGAGCCTTGCAGCTGTTCAGTTGCATTCGGTTGTCGATGCAGTCAGTGTACGTTGTGGTACGGCCTGTGTGGACTGTCCGCTGATGTACGCGTAACCCACACTGATCATCCGTCGTTACGTACTGAGTGACATAATGTGGCACATGCTTGACCGTACACCGGCTGCGCCCTACAATGGCGAATCATAAGGGCCATATGTTGTGCACGATGCTACTTGTCTCGTCTCCCCATTACAGCGAGATTGCACTGTTGTACGCCGTACAGACATGTGGTAAGTAGGTACGGACGAAAGTATTGCATGTTGGCCCCCCCCCCCCTCCTCCCTCTGCCGGGAATCAGCGTGAGCCGTCTGTTGATGTAGCGACGAGGGTTTTCCTATTTAATCGTATTGCCCCACACAACATGATAGCACGGTGGACCGCGTTCCACATCTGCGACATGCTACAGAGGCCGGTTGACAGTCGACCGCGCAAGGGACATTGCACACGTGCGCGGACCATCTTCCACGTGTTCTCTCGTGTACATGCCGCAGTGACACTAGATCGCGTGTTGTGACACATAACATGCAGGCATGCCAGAATCGTAGATTTCGCAAATGTAGATTGACGTATACGTTGCTGCCAAAGATCCGCAAATGAACTGGAAATCAGTTGTTGAGCGGTTGTTCGCGCTGCAGGTGCATCGGTGATAGCGACGATCGGTACATCTGTGAACCGGTTGTTTCGGCGGTACCCGCCATGGCCCCCGAACCTGAGTTGGCCATGTGGGTATGAAGCGATACGAGGCTGTGGCTTGGCGGGACAGTCCCCCGGCCGGTGAGGGGGGGCCGCCCGGCGTGCTGGCCGCGCGCTGCGTGAGCGCACGCACTACAGCCGGCTGGTGGGGGGCGCCCAGTGGCAGGAGCGCCGGCCGACGGGCCCGGCTGGCGTCCCAGCTATGCGCCGGCGCACCCTGCGCGCGGCGCCAGGCGGCCAAAGTGGGTTCTGCCGAGCCCGGTGCGAAGCGCGGTGGACATCTGCAGTGTGCTGGTCCGATTGCGGACTGTGTGCGTTGAGGATGCGCCGCCGCCCGGCACTCGGCGTCGCGACGCCGTCTGCTGCTCGGTCGCCCCCAGCGGTTCTCGCAGGTGGTTTGTATCGCAGCTCTGCGGACGTGTTGGCGCGTGCGCTGTGCTGGGAGAGTTCGCTTCTGCACCCAAGTAGGGCTTTGCCCCTTCTGTGGCGCTGGCGTTGGAGCTGCCGGTCACCGTAGGTGGCGCGTGTTGTTTCCCGCCGGCCAATGCCACGACAGCACGCTCCCCGGGCCTCTGTCGGCAGCGGCCAAGCTCAGTTGGGAGCACGGGTGTTCGCACTGAAAGCGTCTACTCGCCTATCTCCGGGCGATTGCGCCTCTCTCGAACCCGACCAAGTACTTAGGACGGCGCTGCGCGCCGCCGGGACCTGAGAGGGTTTCGAGGTGTATCGTGCAGGGGAGCTCAGCCTCCTCCTGTTTGCAGAATAATTGAGCGGGAACGCTTGCGTGTTCGCGCGGGCCCTCGGGACACACTCCCGGGCGGCCGGCTGCTCAGCTCTCGTTGACGCAGCTCCCTGGTTGATCCTGCCAGTAGTCATATGCTTGTCTCAAAGATTAAGCCATGCATGTCTCAGTACAAGCCGCATTAAGGTGAAACCGCGAATGGCTCATTAAATCAGTTATGGTTCCTTAGATCGTACCCACGTTACTTGGATAACTGTGGTAATTCAAGAGCTAATACATGCAAACAGAGTCCCGACCAGAGATGGAAGGGACGCTTTATATTAGATCAAAAACCAATCGGATTGGCTCGTCTGGTCCGTTTGCCTTGGTGACTCTGAATAACTTTGGGCTGATCGCACGGTCCTCGTACCGGCGACGCATCTTTCAAATGTCTGCCTTATCAACTGTCGATGGTAGGTTCTGCGCCTACCATGGTTGTAACGGGTAACGGGGAATCAGGGTCGATTCCGGAGAGGGAGCCTGAGAAACGGCTACCACATCCAAGGAAGGCAGCAGGCGCGCAAATTACCCACTCCCGGCACGGGGAGGGTAGTGACGAAAATAACGATACGGGACTCATCCGAGGCCCCGTAATCGGAATGAGTACACTTTAAATCCTTTAACGAGTATCTATTGGAGGGCAAGTCTGGTGCCAGCAGCCGCGGTAATTCCAGCTCCAATAGCGTATATTAAAGTTGTTGCGGTTAAAAAGCTCGTAGTTGGATTTGTGTCCCACGCTGTTGGTTCACCGCCCGTCGGTGTTTAACTGGCATGTATCGTGGGACGTCCTGCCAGTGGGGCGAGCCGAAGGCGTGCTTGCGCGTCCCGAGGCGGACCCCGTTGAAATCCTACCAGGGTGCTCTTAGTTGAGTGTCTCGGTGGCCGGCACGTTTACTTTGAACAAATTAGAGTGCTTAAAGCAGGCAAGCCCGCCTGAATACTGTGTGCATGGAATAATGGAATAGGACCTCGGTTCTATTTTGTTGGTTTTCGGAACCCGAGGTAATGATTAATAGGGACAGGCGGGGCATTCGTATTGCGACGTTAGAGGTGAAATTCTTGGAATCGTCGCAAGACGAACAGAAGCGAAGCATTTGCCAAGTATGTTTTCATTAATCAAGAACGAAAGTTAGAGGTTCGAAGGCGATCAGATACCGCCCTAGTTCTAACCATAAACGATGCCAGCCAGCGATCCGCCGCAGTTCCTCCGATGACTCGGCGGGCAGCCTCCGGGAAAACAAAGCTTTTGGGTTCCGGGGGAAGTATGGTTGCAAAGCTGAAACTTAAAGGAATTGACGGAAGGGCACCACCAGGAGTGGAGCCTGCGGCTTAATTTGACTCAACACGGGAAAACCTCACCAGGCCCGGACACCGGAAGGATTGACAGATTGATAGCTCTTTCTTGATTCGGTGGGTGGTGGTGCATGGCCGTTCTTAGTTGGTGAGCGATTTGTCTGGTTAATTCCGATAACGAACGAGACTCTAGCCTGCTATCTAGTCGCGTGACATCCTTCGTGCTGTCAGCGAATTACTTTTCTTCTTAGAGGGACAGGCGGCTTCTAGCCGCACGAGATTGAGCAATAACAGGTCTGTGATGCCCTTAGATGTTCTGGGGCCGCACGCGCGCTACACTGAAGGAATCAGCGTGTCTTCCTAGGCCGAAAGGTCGGTGGTAACCCGCTGAACCTCCTTCGTGCTAGGGATTGGGGCTTGCAATTGTTCCCCATGAACGAGGAATTCCCAGTAAGCGCGAGTCATAAGCTCGCGTTGATTACGTCCCTGCCCTTTGTACACACCGCCCGTCGCTACTTACCGATTGAATGATTTAGTGAGGTCTTCGGACTGGTACGCGGCATCGACTCTGTCGTTGCCGATGCTACCGGAAAGATGACCAAACTTGATCATTTAGAGGAAGTAAAAGTCGTAACAAGGTTTCCGTAGGTGAACCTGCGGAAGGATCATTACCGACTAGACTGCATGTCTTTCGATGTGCGTGTCGTGTCGCGCAACACGCTACCTGTACGGCAGTAGCCGTGCGCCGCGTGCGGAACCCACGCGTGCCTCTCAAAACTAGCGCAAGTGTTGTTGTGTGGTACGAGCGCTGAAGCTCTGGAGCGGCTGGCCTGCGGCACCTGGCGCCTGGCGCCGGTTTTGAATGACTTTCGCCCGAGTGCCTGTCCGCTCCGGTGTGGAGCCG
>NW_026062382.1:70000-72500 GCF_023897955.1 Schistocerca gregaria
CTAACTTACACTGCACCTTAACCTAACTTACACTGCACCTTAACCTAACTTACACTGCACCTTAACCTAACTTACACTGCACCTTAACCTAACTTACACTGCACCTTAACCTAACTTACACTGCACCTTAACCTAACTTACACTGCACCTTAACCTAACTTACACTGCACCTTAACCTAACTTACACTGCACCTTAACCTAACTTACACTGCACCTTAACCTAACTTACACTGCACCTTAACCTAACTTACACTGCACCTTAACCTAACTTACACTGCACCTTAACCTAACTTACACTGCACCTTAACTGTCACATGTAACGTCACAGGAATGTAGCTTTGCCTAACAGCAACCCTCTGAACATAGTTCACTGCTTGGATCCTCTGGTGTCATGTGTATTTCTTGATGCCATGGTGCGTACCCTCACATAAAGGTCTTTCGAGTGTTGCGTACTTTCTACACACGCGAGACAGATACTGGAAGGGTGTACCGCTACAGAACGAATATCGCCCTCCCCTCCTGCCCTTCCAAGCTGGTCGGTCAGGCGTTTGTTTGTGAAATGAGCCTTGCAGCTGTTCAGTTGCATTCGGTTGTCGATGCAGTCAGTGTACGTTGTGGTACGGCCTGTGTGGACTGTCCGCTGATGTACGCGTAACCCACACTGATCATCCGTCGTTACGTACTGAGTGACATAATGTGGCACATGCTTGACCGTACACCGGCTGCGCCCTACAATGGCGAATCATAAGGGCCATATGTTGTGCACGATGCTACTTGTCTCGTCTCCCCATTACAGCGAGATTGCACTGTTGTACGCCGTACAGACATGTGGTAAGTAGGTACGGACGAAAGTATTGCATGTTGGCCCCCCCCCCCCTCCTCCCTCTGCCGGGAATCAGCGTGAGCCGTCTGTTGATGTAGCGACGAGGGTTTTCCTATTTAATCGTATTGCCCCACACAACATGATAGCACGGTGGACCGCGTTCCACATCTGCGACATGCTACAGAGGCCGGTTGACAGTCGACCGCGCAAGGGACATTGCACACGTGCGCGGACCATCTTCCACGTGTTCTCTCGTGTACATGCCGCAGTGTGTATGTGGGCTGATGTAGCGTGTCGTGACACATAACATGCAGGCATGCCAGAATCGTAGATTTCGCAAATGTAGATTGACGTATACGTTTGCTGCCAAAGATCCGCAAATGAACTGGAAATCAGTTGTTGAGCGGTTGTTCGCGCTGCAGGTGCATCGGTGATAGCGACGATCGGTACATCTGTGAACCGGTTGTTTCGGCGGTACCCGCCATGCCCCCGAACCTGAGTTGGCCATGTGGGTATGAAGCGATACGAGGCTGTGGCTTGGCGGGACAGTCCCCGGCCGGTGAGGGGGGGCCGCCCGGCGTGCTGGCCGCGCGCTGCGTGAGCGCACGCTCTACAGCCGGCTGGTGGGGGGCGCCCAGTGGCAGGAGCGCCGGCCGACGGGCCCGGCTGGCGTCCCAGCTATGCGCCGGCGCACCCTGCGCGCGGCGCCAGGCGGCCAAAGTGGGTTCTGCCGAGCCCGGTGCGAAGCGCGGTGGACATCTGCAGTGTGCTGGTCCGATTGCGGACTGTGTGCGTTGAGGATGCGCCGCCGCCTGGCACTCGGCGTCGCGACGCCGTCTGCTGCTCGGTCGCCCCCAGCGGTTCTCGCAGGTGGTTTGTATCGCAGCTCTGCGGACGTGTTGGCGCGTGCGCTGTGCTGGGAGAGTTCGCTTCTGCACCCAAGTGGGGCTTTGCCCTTCTGTGGCGCTGGCGTTGGAGCTGCCGGTCACCGTAGGTGGCGCGTGTTGTTTCCCGCCGGCAATGCCACGACAGCACGCTCCCGGGCCTCTGTCGGCAGCGGCAAGCTCAGTTGGGAGCACGGGTGTTCGCACTGAAAGCGTCTACTCGCCTATCTCCGGGCGATTGCGCCTCTCTCGAACCCGACCAAGTACTTAGGACGGCGCTGCGCGCCGCCGGGACCTGAGAGGGTTTCGAGGTGTATCGTGCAGGGGAGCTCAGCCTCCTCCTGTTTGCAGAATAATTGAGCGGACGCTTGCGTGTTCGCGCGGGCCCTCGGGACACACTCCCGGGCGGCCGGCTGCTCAGCTCTCGTTGACGCAGCTCCCTGGTTGATCCTGCCAGTAGTCATATGCTTGTCTCAAAGATTAAGCCATGCATGTCTCAGTACAAGCCGCATTAAGGTGAAACCGCGAATGGCTCATTAAATCAGTTATGGTTCCTTAGATCGTACCCACGTTACTTGGATAACTGTGGTAATTCTAGAGCTAATACATGCAAACAGAGTCCCGACCAGAGATGGAAGGGACGCTTTTATTAGATCAAAACCAATCGGATTGGCTCGTCTGGTCCGTTTGCCTTGGTGACTCTGAATAACTTTGGGCTGATCGCACGGTCCTCGTACCGGCGACGCATCTTTCAAATGTCTGCCTTATCAACTGTCGATGGTAGGTTCTGCGC
>NW_026062382.1:80000-82408 GCF_023897955.1 Schistocerca gregaria
TCCCAATACATGCTCTGGACGGCGGGCCGCGAGACGTGACGCTCGGTGGCAAAGAGTGCGCCGCTGAGGATATAGAGGGTCCGTCCCCCCGCACAGTGGTGACGGTGTGCGGGTAGTGTTTCCGACACCTCTTCCTGCGGTGGCAACTCTGGGGCAGAGTCGATACTCGCCCACTGGTGGAAGGTAAGCATTCTGCTTTACATCAGTACATAACTAATATTTCAGTCGTCTGACGTCCCTCCTTAGTAAATGATGCAGGACCACATACATAGATGATACATACTGTAAACTGGGGAGGACAGTGTGAACCGCACTCGACCCAGTCACCCTATCTCACAGTCCACTCTGTGTGTAACAAAGCGAAAGCACCAAAGCACTATCGTTCAACAACATCCATTTTATCCTCGCTGCCACAGGACACTATCCAAACAACGACAAGAGGAACGTCACGTCCACTAATAAGACAGAATGTCTCACATCACCCGCAAACAACGCAGCTCAAATCAGCCAGCAACACCCACAGTGGTCCACCCAGTATCAACACAGGACGCAACGCCACGCCACAACACAAAAGGTACAAGTAATAAAATACCCTTTGGCCACACCCCTTATAAAGGCATCGAACCAACCCACCACCTGACACCAGCCAAACGTACATCCTGATTTGACACATCTCTGGCAACCTAACCCACGTTGGCCCTTAACCTAACCCACGTTGGCCCTTAACCTAACCCACGTTGGCCCTTAACCTAACCCACGTTGGCCCTTAACCTAACCCACGTTGGCCCTTAACCTAACCCACGTTGGCCCTTAACCTAACCCACGTTGGCCCTTAACCTAACCCACGTTGGCCCTTAACCTAACCCACGTTGGCCCTTAACCTAACCCACGTTGGCCCTTAACCTAACCCACGTTGGCCCTTAACCTAACCCACGTTGGCCCTTAACCTAACCCACGTTGGCCCTTAACCTAACCCACGTTGGCCCTTAACCTAACCCACGTTGGCCCTTAACCTAACCCACGTTGGCCCGTAACCTAACCCACGTTGGCCCCTAACCTAACCCACGTTGGCCCCTAACCTAACCCACGTTGGCCCCTAACCTAACCCACGTTGGCCCCTAACCTAACCCACGTTGGCCCCTAACCTAACCCACGTTGGCCCCTAACCTAACCCACGTTGGCCCCTAACCTAACCCACGTTGGCCCCTAACCTAACCCACGTTGGCCCCTAACCTAACCCACGTTGGCCCCTAACCTAACCCACGTTGGCCCCTAACCTAACCCACGTTGGCCCCTAACCTAACCCACGTTGGCCCCTAACCTAACCCACGTTGGCCCCTAACCTAACCCACGTTGGCCCCTAACCTAACCCACGTTGGCCCCTAACCTAACCCACGTTGGCCCCTAACCTAACCCACGCTGCACCTTAACCTAAGTTACGCTGCACCTTAACCTAAGTTACGCTGCACCTTAACCTAAGTTACGCTGCACCTTAACCTAAGTTACGCTGCACCTTAACCTAAGTTACGCTGCACCTTAACCTAAGTTACGCTGCACCTTAACCTAACTTACACTGCACCTTAACCTAAGTTACACTGCACCTTAACCTAACTTACACTGCACCTTAACCTAAGTTACACTGCACCTTAACCTAAGTTACACTGCACCTTAACCTAACTTACACTGCACCTTAACCTAAGTTACACTGCACCTTAACCTAAGTTACACTGCACCTTAACCTAAGTTACACTGCACCTTAACCTAAGTTACACTGCACCTTAACCTAAGTTACACTGCACCTTAACCTAAGTTACACTGCACCTTAACCTAAGTTACACTGCACCTTAACCTAACTTACACTGCACCTTAACCTAACTTACACTGCACCTTAACCTAACTTACACTGCACCTTAACCTAACTTACACTGCACCTTAACCTAACTTACACTGCACCTTAACCTAACTTACACTGCACCTTAACCTAACTTACACTGCACCTTAACCTAACTTACACTGCACCTTAACCTAACTTACACTGCACCTTAACCTAACTTACACTGCACCTTAACCTAACTTACACTGCACCTTAACCTAACTTACACTGCACCTTAACTGTCACATGTAACGTCACAGGAATGTAGCTTTGCCTAACAGCAACCCTCTGAACATAGTTCACTGCTTGGATCCTCTGGTGTCATGTGTATTTCTTGATGCCATGGTGCGTACCCTCACATAAAGGTCTTTCGAGTGTTGCGTACTTTCTACACAGTCCCGCTAACCACTGGAAGGGTGTACCGCTACAGAACGAATATCGCCCTCCCCTCCTGCCCTTCCAAGCTGGTCGGTCAGGCGTTTGTTTGTGAAATGAGCCTTGCAGCTGTTCAGTTGCATTCGGTTGTCGATGCAGT